>NC_007091.3:2443139-2513139 GCF_000004695.1 Dictyostelium discoideum AX4
CTCGTTCTTGCGTCTATTTTTTGAATGTTATGGACTTTTTAATATTTCATCTTAGCCATTTATCAATTCTAACCTTGATGTGTAATGTCATGTCATTAAAGGGTTTGAGGCTTTCTGTCTTGATTCTTTTCGGCTACATTCTCTTTCTTCCTTCAAATTGCAATCAAAGTAACAAATTGTATCTGTCAAACTTAATTAAGTTGTTTGTTTACCAACTTTGTAATCTTTCAATCCATATTCTAATTTTTACGGTTTAATGCAATAGAATATTATTAGCTTTGCCAATTGATTTCTATCAAAAAACGATACAATTGAATATTAAATCAGATAACATAGTGGAGTCTATTGTTAAATTTTTCTTGGAAATTGAAAAATCCAATAATCTTGTTAAAACTTTTTGATCATTATTTTCAATTATATAATATATTGGACTTTTTCCATATGAATCTTTCAATTTATAAAAAAAAAAAAAAAAGTTAGCAACTAAATAAAATTTAAATATTAATAAAAGTACCTACACATTTATTAATTTTTGTGTTCCTTTTTTAGTTTTTATCCCATACAAAAAAAAGGTGAAAAAAAAAATAATTATTATATATTATTTTTAATTCCATTTTGTAAAAAAAATAAAATTATTATTATATAATATTTTTTTATTATTTTTAAAAAAAAAAAAAAAAAAAATTATTTAAAAAAGTATTAAATATTGTGGATTAAAAAAAAAATTATTAAAAAAAAAAAAATAACAATATTGGTGACCAAAAAAAAAAATCACAATATTGGTGACCAAAAAAAAAAATAATATAAAATCACAGGATTGGTGATCAAAAAAAAAAATTAATAAAAAATCATAGGATTGGTGATAAAAAAATCACAATATTGGTGGTCAAAAAAAAAATTATATAAAAAAAAAAAAATCACAGGATTGGTGATGAAAAAAAAAAATTATTAAAAAAAAAAAAAAAAAAAAGTCAATTTCAAAAAAAAACTGCAATGTGAAATGAATAAAGAAGCCAGTAATAATAATAATAGTGCACCAGACCCATATTATATATTAAGAGGACATAAATTTAATGTAAACTCAGTTTTATTTGATAAAGTCAATCCAAACTTACTGTATTCTGGGTATGAAATTGAAAAAACACACACACATTCATATTTAAGAAAACAATAAATTTATTTAAAAGGTATCACTAACAAATATAAAAACAAAACAAAAATTATTAACATTAACAATAATAACATTAAAAATAATATTAATTATTATTACTATTATTATTATTATTATTTTTATAAAAATAGATCAGGAGATGGTGAATTAAAATTATGGAATATTGAAGAAAAGAAATGTATATCAACACAAATAGCACATTCAGAAGGTATTGGAGGTGGTGTATTATCATTACAATGGTTATCAAATGATAATAATAATGAAAATAATAATAATAATGATGAAATTTGTGGTAATATATTAAGTCAAGGTAGAGATGGAGTTATTAAAATATGGAGTATAATTGATAATTGTACATTTAAAAACACATATAGATTAGAAACCAATTCATTATCATTAGGTAAATGTTCAAGTTTATCATCTAATCTACTATCAATATCAGGTAGTGCTATTGATCCAACATCATCAACATCACAAGTTGAAATTTGGGATTTAAAGAATAAACAAGTTATAAATAAATTAAAACCAAATAATCAACAATTATTTGAAAAATTAGGTTTACCAATGTCTTTAAAATTATATTATGAAAATGAAAATAATGATAATAGCAATCAATCAAATGATCAAATTAGATTATGTACTGGTTATGAAAATGGTGAATTATTAATATGGGATTTAAGAAATACTTCAATACCATTAGTATCTTCAAAATTACATAATGAACCAATCTTATCATTTGCATTATCAAATAATTCAACTAAAGGTATATCAGGTTCTGGTGATACAAATATTATTGAATTTAATATAAATTATGAATCTGTAAATATTATTATTACAAAAATAAATTTATTATTATTTTTAATATTAATACTAATTTTATGTATATATTAATAAAAAAATAGAAACAATTTAATATTACAAAAACTCATAAATTAAATAATGGTGGTATTTCAGAAATTAAAATTAGAAATGATGAAAAAATTTATGCAACTGCTGGATGGGATAAAAGAATTAGAATTTTTAATTTTAAAAAGCAAACACCATTAGCAATTTTAAAATATCATACAGAAAGTGTTTATTCAATTGATTTTAATTCAAATAATATTTTAGCATCAGGTTCAAAAGATTGCAAAATAGCATTATGGGATATTTATACTACAAAGAAATAATAAACATATAAATAAATATATTTATTTTTTATTTTTATTTTTTAAATAATATTTTGTTGTTGTTGTTGTTGTTGTTGTTGTTGTTGTTGTTGTTGTTGTTGTTTATTAAAATTTTTATTTTGACTATGAATAATCCTTTCATTACCATCATAATTCTTTTTTATATAAACTTGAATTGAAAATAAAGCTGAAGGTGTTATACCAGAGATTTTTGAAGCAGAAGAGAAATTTGTTGGACGAGCTTTTGATAGAATTTGTTTTGATTCTGTTGATAATTGAGAAATATCCCAATAGTTTAAAGATGGTGGTATTAATTGATTCTCTCTTTTACGTAGATTATTGAATTCAATAACATGTTTATCTACATAATTTGAATATTTACATTCACTATCAATGATTGATATATATAGTGGTGGTATTTTCTCCAAGAGATCAGTTGGTAAATAACGTTTAATCAAATTGAAATCAACATGTGGTCTTCTTAGAATTTCAAATAGTGATTTCTTTTCATGTACATTTTCAATACCACATTGGGTTAAATATTCTGATGGTGATTTTTTAATTTCTTTTAATTTACTGTAAACTTGATCTAGCAATGATTGTTTCTCTTTTAACGCTTGCAATTGGTGATTTGAGGCACTACCAAATTCAAATGCCTTTTCGGTTAATCTTTGGTCGGAATTATGAGCACGTAATGATATACGATACTCTGAACGACTTGTAAACATTCTATAAGGTTCAGTTACGCCCAATGTCACCAAATCATCGATTAATACGCCAATGTACCCCTCGGATCTGCTAATGATCATTGGGGGACGATTTTGATGGGAGAGACTTGCATTTATACCCGCGACAATACCTTGAGCACCTGCTTCCTCGTAACCAGTGGTACCGTTGATTTGACCGGCTAAAAACAGACCACTGATTTTTTTAGTCTCCAATGTATGATTGAGTTCCCTTGGGTCTATATAATCATACTCTACGGCGTAGCCTGGTTTTAACATTTTCACATTCTCCAAGCCTGGTATGGTTTTTAAAAATTTCATTTGTACATCCTCTGGTAGGGAAATCGAGATACCGTTTGGGTAGATCACATCGGTGGTGTACCCCTCGGGCTCTATCCACACTTGGTGGGTCTTGCCTTGGAATCGCTCGATCTTTGTCTCAATCGATGGGCAATAACGTGGGCCTAAACCTTTACCATCTTCACCCGACTCTAATGCGGGTCTACTTGAAAGATTATCAATGATGATTTGATGAGACTCTTCAGTGGTTCTCGTCATAAAACATTTCAATTGTCTTTGATCATTCTTTACCTTACTATTACTAAATGAGAATGGTAATGGTATCTCATCACCAACTTGCTCAACCATCACACTATAATCAATTGACTTACCATCCAATCTTGGTGGTGTACCAGTCTTTAATCTCCCCAATTCAAACCCTATCCTATTCAATGTCAATGATAATGCAGTGGCAGCTTTATCTCCCATTCTACCAGATGGTATTCGTTTATTACCAATATGAATTATACCACCTAAAAATGTACCTGTAGTAATCACAACTTTCTTACATTTTATAATTTCACCATTATCCAAAATTATACCTTTAATTGTTTTTTTATTTTTACCATTGTCCCCTTCCTCTCCTCCTTCTTCTTCATCTAAAATTATATCTTCAACCATACCTTCTTTAATTGATAAATTACCACCATTGTCTTGAGTGATTTTCCATAATAAATTATGAATTGATTCTCTATATAATTCACGATCGATTTGAGCACGTGGACCATGTACTGCACTACCTTTACTTTGATTTAAAACTTTAAATTGACAACCACTTTCATCAGCTGCCAAACCCATTATACCACCGATTGCATCGATCTCTCTAACTAAATTACCTTTACCAACACCACCAATAGATGGATTACATGACATTACACCAATAGTATCAATACTTTGAGTTATCAATAATGTTTTACTACCAACTCTTGCTGAGGCTGCTGATGCTTCTGTACCTGCATGTCCACCACCAATTACAATCACATCAAATTCTTTAATTTCATTTTCATTCTTTAATGGTGATTTAAATAATTTTTCATTAATTTTATTATTATTATTATTATCATTATTATTGCTTTCTTCTTTTAAAATATTTGTTGAAAATAATCTTTTATTATTATTTATTATTGAATTATTATTATTATTATTATTATTATTATTATTATTATTATTATTATTATTATTATTTATTATTAAATTATTATTATTATAATAATTAATTATATTTTTATTAAAATAATAATTATTTAATAATATTTTATTTTTATTTAATTTTAATGATTCTTTGAATATGTTTTTATTTAAACATTTTAACATTTTTTCGTAAATTAATTAAAAAAAAAAAGTAAAAAAAAAAAAATCACACTTGTCAGGTGTGGTGAATCGATTTTTCAAAGTATTTATTTTTTTTTTTTTAAATTTTTTTTTTTTTTTTTTTAATTTTTTTTAATTTTTTTTTTTTTTTTTTTTTTTTTTTCATTTTTAATTTAATATATTACAAATTCCATCTACATCCAAATTAACACATAAAAAAAATATAAAATAATAATAAAAAAAAAACAATAATTTTATAAGCAATAAATATTTATTTACATATGTTTTATTATTAATATTATAATTTTTTATTTATATATATATATATTTTTTTTTTTAATGAACCAAAGTAAATAAAAAAAGTGTATATGACATTTTTTTTTTTTTTTAATAGATATATTAATATATATCAAATAAATAAATAAATAATGTCATCACCATCAAATTCATCACCTATTAAAATTGATTCTACAACGACAGCAGCAACAACAACAACACAAGGAAGTGGTAGTACAATTAATATTGAAACAGCAAATAAAAATGAATTAATCGAATTTATAAAGAAACAAGCAATTCATATTAAAAAATATGAAAATAAATATTCAACAGTGATTGAAACTTATAAGAAATTAAAGAATGAAAATTTGGAATTAATTAAAAAGCAACAAAATCAAGAAGAAGAAATTTCATTATCAAAACAAACTTCAAATTCAATCATTGAATCATTACAATCTGAAATCAATAAATTATCATCATCTTCAAATACTCTACAAAAAATGAAAGAACAAATTGAAGAGAATCTACAAAATAGATTTCAACATGAGAAATCATTATTTCAAGATGAAATTAAATCATTACAATCTCAAAAACAAGATTTACAATTAAAATTACAAAATATTGAACAACAACATCAATTAGAATTACAACAACAACATCAAAAAATTCAACAAGAATTTCAACAAGAAATTATAAAACAAAAACAAGATTTTGAAAATTTAATTCAACAACAACAACAACAACAACAACAACAACAACAACAACAACAACAACAAGATTTAAAACAAGAAGATCAACAACCAAAACAATTAAATAAACAATTAAATTATGATAGTGACTATTTAGAAAGTTTACCATTGGAGAAAAAGATTAATATAATATTAGAAGAAGAAATAACAGAAGAAGATGAAGAAAAAGAAAATAAGAATAAAGAGGAAAAAAATATAAATAATTTAGTTGAAGCTGAAGAAGAAGAAGAAATTAATAATAGTGATAGTAATAATAATACAAAAGAATTTTATGAAAAATTTATAAATGAAAAAGAAAAAACAATTGAATTTTTAAATAAACAAAAACAAGAGATTGAAGAAATGGTATTGGAATTTAAAGATGAAATTCAAAGTTTAAAGAAATTAAATCAAGATAAAGATATTGAATTGGAACAAGTTAAAGAGAATCTACAACAGATCGTTGAAAAGAATAATGTAACTAAAACTGAAATCATTAATAATAATGTACAAGCTGAAGAAGAGTTTACAATTCAAATCAAAAAGTTGGAGAATGAATTAGCTGAAAATAAATCTCTTTTAGAATTAAAGAATGATCAAATTGCAAAATTGAATACATATAGTGATGAGAAAATGGCGAAATTAAAATCACTTTTACTTGGTGCTCAAAAACATGTTTCAGAACAAAAGAAACAAATCAATGACAAGTCCAATGAAATCTCACAATTGAAAGAAACAATTGAAAATTTAGATAAGAATCAATCAGAAAATGAATTACTTTCAAATGAATATGATGAAATGAAAAATAATTATGAATATAATTCTCAAAGAATTAAATTATTAGAATCTCAACTATCACAAACAAATCAATCATTATTATCAATTCAAAATGAATATAATGATTATAAAATTAAAGTTCATTATGCAATTAAAAAGAATCAATTTGATGATGATGATAATGATGATGATGATGATGACGACGATGATAATAATAATAATAATAACAAAAATGATAAAGATAAAATAAATCAAGATGATAATAATCAAAAAGAAAATGATAATTTAGAAAATAATAATGATCAAAATGATGAAAATTTAAATAATTTAGAAAATGACAATCTAAAAAATATCAACAATAATCAAATCATTGAAAATTTAAAGAATACATTTGAAATTGAAAAGAATCAGTTAAATGAAACCATTCAATCATTATCAGATCAAGAGAAACTATATAAAAAAGAGATTTCAAAGATTACTGATCAATATGAAGATTCAAAAGATAATATAATAATTTTAAATTCAAAGATTCAAAATTTAAATCAAATTATTGAAACTTTAAAAGATGATTTAAGTCAACAACAACAACAGCAACAACAACAAATAACACAAACAAAACAAGATCAACCAATAGAAAATAATAATAAAATTAATAATAACAATAATAACGATAGTGATAATAATAATAATAATGATAATAATAATAATAAGGTTGAACAAATTAAATTAACATATGAAAATGAAATTAAATTAAAAGAAGAGAAATATATTGAATTACAATCACAAATGAATTTATTTAAAAAAACAAATAATTCTGTTTTGAGAGAAAAAGATAAACAATTACAAGATCAAAAGAAACAAATCGAATCTTTAATAGAGGATTTGGAATCATTTAAAAATAGTAATAATAATAATAATAGTAATATTAACAATAGTAATAATAATAATAATAATAATAATAATAATAATTTAACAACAACCACAACTACAACTACAACATCTACCATTAGTCCAGTTACTAGTGAAAACTATAATAAATTATCACCATATTCATTATCAAATGAAAATGAAGTTTTTAATAATGATAGTGATAATGAAAAAATTGATGATATTAATAAATTTAATCTTGAAAATTTAATTAATTTTAATTCAACAAATAATTCAATTTATAATAATAATAGTAATAATAATAATAATAGTAATAATAATAATAATAACAATAATAGTGGTAATAGATATATAAATAAAATTAGAAAACCAATTAATTATATGGGTAATAATACAGATAATAATAATAATAATGATTTAAATGGTATAATTGAAATGGTGAAATCTGATAAAACTCCAACAGAAGTTGAGAATCTTTTACAAAATTTTGCAAGTAAACAAGCTGGAAGGGATGAGGAATTAAGAAAATGTCAAATTGAAATCAATAAATTAAAATACCTATTAGAAGAAAGTGAATCAAATGAACAAAGACATCTTGAACAAGAGAAAGTATTAAAAGAAGAAATTAGAAGTTTAGAAAGAAACGTTAACTTGGGTAACCTTCAACCAATGTATTTAAAGAATATATTATTAAAATTCATCGAAACTGATGATAGTGATTCTTTATTACCCGTATTAACAACTGTTATGCAATTCACTCCTGATGAAGTTAAACGTGCCACTGACGCTGTGAAAGCTAGGAAAAAAGATAATAATTATTGGAAAGTTAAATTATTTTAAAAATAATAAAAACAAAAATATTTATATACATTATAAATTATTTATATTAAAATAAATAATTATTGTCTGTTTTTTTTTTTTTTTTTTTTTAAACCACTAAATCGGTCCCCGAGTATTAATTTAAAATAAATTTAATTTTGGTGTTATCAACACTTAATAAAATATAAATAATTATTTATGTTTTTAATTTAAAAAAAATCTATTTTTATTTTGTATTTTTAAATTTTTTATTATTATTATCTGTTTTTTATTTTTTTTTTATTTTTTAATTCCAAAAATAATAGATACAGATATTTGATCACTCAAATTTTTATTATTTTTTATTTTTATTTTTTTTTATATTTATTTTTTTTATTTTATTTTCATACCAAATTTGTTAATTAATTTTATTTAATTTCATATTTTATTTTTTTTTTTTTTTCCAACAGATTCACTAGTTAAAATAAAACAAAATAAAAAAAATATTAAAGATTAACAAAATAAATTTTCATTAATTATTTTCTTTTTATTCAACATTAATTATTTTAAAAATTGTTTAAATAATATATTATAAAAATGGTAAAAGGAAAGAGTAAAAAAGTAGTAACCTCAACGATTCAAGAAGAAAATGTCTCAAAAGAACCATTGGCTCCAATTGTCCCAATTGTTCCTGACATTTTAAGGAATGAAGAAGAATTGGTTTTTATTGAAATAGAGAAAAGAGATAAAAATGAAATAGTTAATGTTCCAATAACACAAACAAATCCAGTTGTTCAAACAAATAACAAAACCAATAATAAAAATAATATTAATAATAACAATAATAATAATAATAACAATAATAATAATAATATTAATAATAATAATAAAAATAATAAAGTAAAGAAAACAACCACAACAACAAAAAAAAATAACGAAAAATCAAATGAAAAACAAAAGAGTGTAAAATTTGCAAATAAAATAAATGAGTCTCGTTCAGCTCGTGCTGATTTAACATTTCCAGTTTCTCGTATTGAAAAAATGATTAGAGAAGGAAGATTTGTATGTATATATTTATATATATTCCCATAAAAAAAATAAATATTTTTCAATTTTAATACTAATTTATTTTAATTTTCTATATATATTTCAGACCAAACGTTGTTCATCAGATGCTCCTGTATTTTTAGCAGCTGTTTTAGAATATTTAACTTTGGAAATATTAGAACTTTCAATTACATATGCAAATCAAAAAAATAAAACAAGAATTACACCACAACATATTCATTTATCGATTTGTTGTGATGCAGAATTGAATGATTTATTAAAAAGTAAGTTTTTTTTTATTTAATATATTTTCTTAATGTTTACTAACTAAATTAATATTATAATCAATAAATTTTAAATAGATGTTACAATTGCCAATGGTGGTGTTCCAAAATTTATTCATCCTATTTTATTGGACACACCTAAAAAAAAAGGTCATCAACAAAATATGAATGAAAATGATATTTCAAAAGAAAAAGATATAAAATCAAGTAAAAATTAAACCACCATCTAAATAGATTTATCATATATTTTTTCTTTTTTTTTTTTTTTATGTAAATAATTTTTAAAAAACAAATAAAATAAACAAAAAAATTAAAATTTTTTAAAAAAAAAACCTATTATTTTATTATGTACATTGTTATAAAATATATTATTATTATTACTATTATTATTATTATATATTTAGTTGATTATTATTTATTATTATTTATTAATAAAATTATTTTTTAAATTCTTTAATTAAATATTTAATAGTTTGAGAAGATGACATATCAATTGGAGTTTTACTATCTTTATTTTCAATTGTTGTATCAGCACCATGTTTCAATAAACATTCAACAACATCCTCATGATTGTATTCAGCAGCAATATGTAATGGTGTATCACCTTCATTATTTGTTGAATTTATATTTGCTTCACCTTTTAATAATCTTTCAACTGTTGCAACTGAACCATTTGATGAAGCTCTATGAATTGGTGCTGATCCTGTATCATCTTTTCTATTCTTTGCTCCATGTGTTAATAATAAATCAACAATATCTGATCTACCTTTTGATGATGCCTAAAAATAATAAATAAAAATTAATAAAATAAAATAAAATAAAATAAAATAAAATAAAATAAATAAAATAAATAAATAGATAGATACATACATAATGTAATGGAGTTCTTTTTGAATCATTTACAGTGTTTGGATCAGCACCAAATTCTAATAATAATTTAACCATATGAGTATGACCAGCAGAGGTAGCACTGGTAAGAGGTGTCCAACCACCATCATCATTTGTATTTGGTGAACATTTACAATTATCCATTAAATATTGAGCTACTGATATTTGACCTTTTGCAGCTGCCCAATGTAATGGTGTTCTTTCATCTTCATCCTTACAATCTGCTTTAACACCTTGATTCTCGATTAAATCTTTAACTTCTAATAATTTACCAACTTTAACAAATTCTAATAAATCATCCTCTTTTGTACCACCAGTTCTAAATTTTGTTCCTGACATTTTATTAATTATTTATTATTTAAATATATATTTATCTATTTATTTATTTATGTGTGTGGGTATTTAAATTAAAATAATAATAAAAAAAAAAAAAAAAAAAAAGTTATGTTCATTTTTTTTTTTTTTTTTTTTTTTTTTTCTAATTTTTTTTTTTTTTTTTTTAATTTTTAAATTTTAAAAAACAAAAGAATATGTCATCATCAACAATTAAAAAGTTTTTAAATTCACCAACATCATTATTATCAAGTAAATCACTTCTTATTAGAAGTTTTAGTAGTCAAAGTAATGGAAATTTTAGAAATTATAATAAATTTGAATTATTTGAAAAAGCATTTGATTTCGTATTACCACCTTATCAACCAATTATAATTAGATTAGATGGTAATTCATTCAGTAAATTAAATAAACAATTAAAATTAGAAAGACATGATGAAAGATTTCATGAATCAATGAAAGAGACATCCAACAATTTATTTAGTCATTTCATTGGTTGTAAATTCATTTATTCTTTCTCTGATGAAATTAATATCGTTATTTATAATCAATATCCAGATAATCAATTCCTTTCAAATAGAATTCAAAAATTAATTTCAACAACTTCTTCAATAACTTCTTTAAATTTTTCAATCAATTTATCAAAAAAATTAAATAATAATAATAATAATAATAATGTTTTTTCATATTTTGATTGCAGAGCTTTTGTATTACCAATTAATGAGGTAATTATATTTAATTTCATTATAAATTTACACGTTAATTTTTATTTTATTTTATTTATTAACTTAATATTTAATAAATTAATTAATAAATAAATAAATAAATTAATAATAATAATAATAATAATAATAATAATAATAATAATAATAATAATAATAATAATAATAATAATAATAATAATAATAATAATAATAATAATAATATAGGTAAAAGATTATTTTATAAAAAGACAAGGTAGATGTTATACTAATTTTTTATCATCAATTGCATCGGATAATGGTTTTAATACTGATAGTATATTTAATAATGATAGTGGATTAGATGGTTCAAAAAAAAATATTTATGCAAGAGAATATTATTTAGAGAAACAAGGTGTCAATTTAATGGAAATTCCTGAACATTTTAAATCTGGGTTTTTGGTTTTTAAAAACTCTACAAATGAGTTGGATTATAAATCACCTATTAATTTTAAAAGTGATACTATAATCGATTATTTACTAAATCGTAAAAATTGAATAGAAAAAAAAAAAAAAAAAAGAAAAAAACTGATCACCTTCAATTCCTTTTTAAAATATCTGTAATAAAAAAAAAAACTACTAAATTATTAATTTATTCTCCAAATCAAACTCTTTCTTTTTTTTTTTTTTTTTCAAACCTCCAATAAAAACTTCACTTTTATTGGAAAAAAAAAAAAAAACCAATAAATAAAAATAAAAATAAAAATAAATCAAAAATAAAATAAAAAAAAAAAAAATGTAACTTCCTTTTTTTTTTATTTTTTTTTTATTTTATCTTTATCAATCAAAAACTTAAACACAATTTAAAAATAAAAAAAAAAAAATAAAAATAAAAATAAAAAAAAAAAAAAAAATGAAAAGCAATGGTCATCCCTCAAATAATTCTATAAACGAACCAATAAAGCAACAAGAAACAAAACAAAACAATAAATCCAGTCATAAAACTCCACATAAGCCACCATATTTAGCCCGAGCAAAATTTCAACCAAAAACATCCTCTTTTTCAAATTCTTCATTTCAATCATCAACTCCACCCAAACCACAGATTGCATTAAAATCCCCATCACCATCACCATCTCAACCAAAAACATCCTCATCTTCATATTCTTCATTGTCATCCCCATCACCATCTCAACCAAAAACATCCTCTCCTTCATTACCATCATCAACTCCACCCAAACCACGACAAATTGCATTAAAATCCCCATCATCATCATCATCATCTCAACCAAAAACATCCTCTTCTTCATATTCTTCATTACCATCATCGACTCCACCCAAACCACAGCATATTGAATTAAAATCCCCATCAACTGTTAAGAAATCACCAATTGTAAAGAAAACTAACTCCCCAAAAGGATCTAAATTTAAAAAAACAATTCGTTCAAGTCGTTCTACTCGTGCAGGGTTAACAATTTCAGTTTCCAGAGTTGAGAAATTATTACGAGGAAGAAGATACGTAAGTATTTATTATTTTTATTATTTTTTTATTTATTATTATATTAACTTTAATTTTTTTTTTTTTAAAATCAATCTCATAAATATTATAAGAGTAAAAGAGTTAGTCCAACTTCATGTGTTTTTTTAGCAGCTGTTTTGGAATATATGGTACTTGAATTATTGGAGTTATCTCTAAATGAACTTAGTCTTTCCAAAAAATCAAGAAGGATTAAGAATAGACATATTAACCTTTCTATTTTAAAAGACGTTGAGCTCAGTGCTCTATTAAATGACGTTATAATTTGTAGTGGTGGTGTTTTATCCTCTATTCATCCAAGTTTACTAAAACTAAAAAAAGATCAATAAACATCAATAATGATAAAAAATAATTTTTCTGGAAAATGAATGTTCATTTAAGTATAACTTTTTTTTTTCAGAAAAAAAAAAAAAAGTAAATTCTGTAAAGTATTCAAAATAATAATAATAATAATAATAATAATGATAAAAATAAAACATATGAAGATATTTCAAATAAAAAAAATGGTGGGGTCAATGTTTTTTCAATAATTATTTTAATTTCTGTGTGGTTTGAAGATAGTAAAATAATTTTTTTTTTTTTTTATTTCATTCTATTTTTATCTTTTTTTTTTTTTTTTTAATTAAAAAAAATAAAATATATAATAAATTAATTAAAATTAATTTTTATAATATGGATAAAGAAAAAACAATTAGAATTTTATATCCTCAATGGCAAGGAGGAAATAATAGATTATATCCACTTGGATCAAAATTATTAGAATGGTTAGCACCAGAAAGTAAATTAAAATTAATAACTATTCCAGTAAAGGAACCACCAATATCAGAAAAAGAATTTAAACAAGTTAAATTAGAGAATGGTATTGTTTATAGAAAGGATATAATTGAATCAATGATAGAAGCAAGAAAAATTATTGAAAATGAAAATCCTGATAAAATAGTTGTTTTTGGTGGTGATTGTTTAGTTAGTCAAATTCCATTTGATTGGATAAATGAAAAATATAATAATAATGTTGGTATTTTATGGCTTGATACACATCCAGATGTTAAAACACCAAATGATTATACAAATTCACATGCAATGGTACTCGGTAATATATTAGGCGAAGGTGATAAAGAATTGTCATCTTTAATGAAATCAAAATTCTCTCCAAAAAAGGTAATGTATGGTGGATTAGTTGAAAAAGGTTTAACAGATCAAGAGATTGATGTAATTAATAGATTTAAATTAAGAATTGCTTCACCTGAATCTTTAAAAGATAATAGTGAATTAATTGAAAATTGGATAAAAGATGAAAATATTACAAATATTGCAATTCATTTAGATTTAGATGTTTTAAATCCAGATTTATTTAGAGCTTTATTATTTGCTGATCCAATGCCGGAATTTAATTGGAGAGAAAATGTTCCATTTGGTAAAATGACTCTAAATCAAATTTCAAGAGTAATTAATGATGTTTCTTCAAAATCAAATGTGGTTTGTCTATCAATATGTGAACATTTACCATATGATGCTTCTAATCTTCAAAAAATGTTGGCATCAATTCCAATTTTAAATGAATAATTTAATTATTTTTTTTTTCTTTTTATATATAAAAAGTAAAAAAAAAAAAACCAAATGTAGTAAATAAAAATAATTTTAAAAATAATTATTTGAATTTATTCTTATTTTTTATTTATATTAATTTATTGTTTTTTATTTATTTTATTTTTTTTAGTATAAATTATGAAAATAAAAAAAATAAATTTAGTTTTTTAAAATTAAAAAAAAAAAAAAAAGAAAGAAAGAAAAGAAATAAAATGAAAAGAAATAATAATTTAATAATACCACTACTAAAGATTAAAAAACTTTTAAAAAGAAAAGGATGTAAACGTATTCAAAATTCTGCATTAGTATTCTTTTCAAAAGTATTACAATATTTAATTGAAGAGCTATTAGAGATTAGTATGAATGTTTCAATTTTAAATAAAACAAAGAAATATAGAATTAAACCAAAAGATATAAGTTGGAGTATTCAATCTGATCCAGAATTTAATTTATTATTTAGAAATATTATAATTCCATCATCAGGAAGAATTTCAAATAAATTGAATAGAATTATACAAAGATCATTTAAATTTAAATCATTCAAATTTGATGACTATGAAAAATCAGATTATTCTTCAAAAACATTTTAAATTAATTAATTTATAAATAAACAATTGATTTTATTTATTTATTTATTTTTTAGTTATAAATTTAATTGTTATTATCTTCTTTTTTTTTTTTTTTCTTTTTTTTTTCTTTTTTTTTTTTAATGATTTTTAATTATTATTATTATTATTATTATTATTATTATTATTATTATTATTATTATTATTATTATTATTATTATTATTATTATTATTATTATTATTTATTATTATTATTATTATTATTATTATTGAGGAAATGGTTGATAAGTTGAAGTTGAAGATTTAGAAGGTTTAATATTATTGATTAATTGAGATCTAATTCTTGACATTTCTTCTTCCCAATTATCATCATGAGGTAATAAAGGTATACGATATTTCAACTCGTCACTTGATAAGTTCTCAGCGATACTTTCCATTGTATCCATTACGATACTGATATAATTACCTTTTTTTTTATCATGTCTAACTTGATGAAATTTCCAAGTTCCCCATTTTGGTTGAAAAGAACATTCAGCTACAACGGTTGAAGTATCTCTTGCTCTTTGAAATTCTCTTCTTAACTTTTGTAAATCATCATTTGAAAAGTTTACCTCTCTACAATCGACTTCAATATTATCATTGGCCACACAACTTAGATACCACCCTTTCTGACCACGATCTCTTACCTTGAAATCTATAGTCCACTTATCACAATATTTCCACTTGAATAATGTATGAACTGTATAATTACTATAGGCTATATTTGGTGTGAATATAATACCATCAGTATTGTGACATCTTTTCCCATCTGAATAAACTCTTTCACCATTTGGATATTCTTTAATATTTTTAAATAAATTTACAATCTTTGATTTAAGTTGGAATGATTTACCCAATATATCAAATGGTGTATCAACCTTTAAATTTGAACGTAATGTTGAAACTACATTACCAATCTCTGTTAATCTATCTTTTAATAATTTTTGATGATGTAATTCATTCTTTACTGATAAAACATCAAATATTAAAAAATTTGCTCTTTTAGTTTGTAAATTTCTAACCATTTCACCATCTAATAATGTACCTTCTCCAAATAATGTTACAAGTATACTATATTTATAATAAAAAAATAAATAAAAATAAAAATAAAAAAATTAAATTACTATTTTATATTTATTTTTTATCAATAATAATAATAATAAATTATAATAACATACTCAAAACCTTGAATTTGATAAAAATCAAATTTTCTATCAACCAAATAACAACCAGTATGATCAATTAATAACATATATCTTATACCATCAGTTTTATCACTAACAAAATATTCATTATTTTGAACATGAATAAAATATTTCTTACCAAAATTTACAGGCATTGAACCAGGAAATGTATCATTTTTTCTTTGTGGAGCACTTGGAATATACTTAAATACTAAATCTCTCAATCTATAAAATTCTGAAACATTTCCAACTTTATCTAATGAAATTTCTGGAAATGATGTTTCTCCGCCATTTTTAACTATATTTGTTAATCCTTTAATCTATAAATAAAAATTAATAAAAATTAATAAATTAAAAATAAATATAAATAAAAATAATTTTAATATGAATAATTATTATCAATTAATAATTACAGCATTTAAAAAATCATTTAATAATTCAGTTAAACTTGTTTTTTCTTGACAAGCTTGAATTGCTTCAGGGAATAATTCAATTTCAACTTCATAAAGTTCTTGTTCAACTGTAGCATTGAAATCTGGTCTAACAATAACTTTAGTTAAATCTATTTTCCATTGATCCTCTGTAAATGTATATCTTTGTTTTTCTCGACGAATGATATAACCTGGTGGTAATGACAGAGGTGGTGGGAATTTCTCTTCGATTGAGGTTGATATTCTAAAATCATAAATTAAATTGGTTGATTGATCAAAACTAGTTTTATCGGTTTTCTTATCCTTTCTTAAACATTTCTTTGAATGTTCATCATAGGCTACACGAATTGAATCACTATAAATATAATCTGTCTCTGTGGTTGCTACTGGTTCCGATTTCAATTTCAAATGATGATAAAGATCATTCCAATCATCTCTAACCATACCTGGTTTAAATGTATTACCATTTGATGTATTTGAAAATAATCCAATTCTACCTTCTACCTCTATTGAATCAATACCACCATGTTGTTTTGATAATTCTATAATTCTATTCATTACACTATCTAATGAAAATGTTGATTTAATTGATGTTGATTGTAATTTACTTTAAATTTTTTTTTTTTTTTTTTTTTTTTATTATTATTATTTGGGTCCAATGGTTGATTGAGGTAATAACGAAAATGGTTGATTGAGGTGAAGATGGTAATTGTGATAATTTTAAAAAATAAAAACAATAATATTTTTTTTTTTTTTTTTTTTTTTAAAAAAAAAAAGAAAATAAAAATATTAATAACCCAAAAAAAAAAAAAAAAACCAAATATATTGTGTAATTTATTTATATTTATTTTATTTATATATATATTTATTTATTTATTTATTTATTCAAAAAAAATGAAATTTAATTATTACCCATGTTGACTTTGGTCAATGTCACCTAAGATTGATGATAATGGATCATCATCTTGTTTACTTTTTTTATTTGGCCCATTCGAATCATTATTTGAACGTTTCATTGAATTTTATTGTTCTTTTATATTTGTAAAAAAAAAAAAAAAAAAAAAAAAGCTATTTATATTTTATTTATGTGATTCGCTATGTTGCTTTTGTTATTTATTAATATTATTTGTTTGGTATTTTTTTATTTTCTTTCTTTTTTTTTTTTTTTAATAAATAATTCTAACCCAATAATAAAACAAAATATTTGTAATTAATTAGGAGAGAGCAAGTAAAATGCAAACAAATACACACACCAAACAGATATTTAAAAATAATAAAAATGAATTTTTAAAAAATTCCTAAAAATTTAAAACAAAAAAAAAAAAAAAAAAAAATTGAAAAAATAAAAAAAAATAAAAAAAATAAAATAGTAAAAAAAAAAAAAACTATATTTATCTATAAAATTTTTTGTTTATTATTTATTTATTAATAAAAGAGCTATTTATTGTTTGATCACTTTATGGTGTTTTTTTTTTCTTATACCAAATAAAAAAAAAAAATAAAAAATAAAAAATAAAAAAAAATAAAAAATAGAAAATAAATAAATTAATTTTGTGCATCAATTGTTTAAGCCAAAAAAAAGACTAAAAATAAATAATGATAAAGAAGTTTTAATTTTTTTTTTATTTTTTTAAATTTTTTTTTATTTTTTTTTTTTTTATTTTTTTTATTAATATTTATATATAAAAAATTTTAATTAATAAATTTAATTAATTAATGGATCTTTTTCATCTTCTGGATTCAAATCTTTAACACGTTGTTTCATTTTAGCGGAAGGAATATTAACCCAACGATTTTTAATATCGACAAGGATGATAATAATTTGAACAACAAAACATAAACAAGCGAGACCGAAAAAGACAAGTTCAGCAACGTGATAAGCATTTGGTGATGCGTATTTTGGTATTGGAATACATGAACTTGAGCCTGCTGTGGAGTTTGTATCTATATGATGTGAAGTGGAGCTTAATAAAGTATGATTTGATGGTGATGGTGATGGTGATGAATGATGATCAGAAGAGGTTGCTGGTTCACATGATCCACTTGAATCTGAGGAGACTGGATTGGTGTTAAAGTGAGCAATGATTGCATTAATGATTAAACCAAATGAGGCAACGGCTGCATTTTGACAAGCAAAAGCCAAACCATAGGCAGAACCTAAACTCTTGCTTGGTACTAAACATGGAATGGTAACCCAAATAGAAGCGGCCATAAAGGCATAACTTCCACCTAAAAATATGGCACCAGCCCAAACGTTGATATCACTGAATGCGAACAAACCATGAGCAACAACCAAGAGGGCTGATGCAAATGTGGTGAATGCAATATTGTGACCAGTACGATCAACGATGAAACCAATGATTGGTGATGAAACTGCTGCATAATAAGGTACTGATGCGATCGATGTTGCTAAATCTGCTGAAATACCATATTTACTTTGGAAGAAATCTGCACAAATTGAAACGAAAACAAATAATGGTACATAAAATAATACGACTGATAAATTGATTAACCAAAGAGTACCTGGGAAATGGAAAACATCTTTAAATGATCTTAAGATATCCATAAATGATGATGCTGTTGTTGTGTTTGGATCATCTTTATCTTTTTTACCTCTAATAACATCAAGTACAACTAAAATAATACATGATGCAAATGAAATACCACAAACAATTGCACCAACCCAAATTGCTGCTGGTACTCTACTAACTTCATTATTTTCAATTTTTGGTGAGATTTGGAAATTAATTGCACTACCCTAAATTATTATTATTATTATTAAAAATGAATAAAATTAAATTAGTAAATTATATAATAATAATAATAATAATAATAATAATAATAATAATAATAATAATAATAATAATAATAATAATAATAATAAAAAGATATTTACAATTCTTGAAAATGCAAGAGTAATTGCAAATGCAAAATTAATATCACCTCTACCTTTGAACCAAGTTGCACAAAAAGTTGATTGAGCAACACTAAGTGATTCACCACCAAGACTATATAATTAAAAAAAAAAAATTTGTTAATGATTCCCTTTTCTCTATCTCTTCAATAATTGAATAATTAAGCACAATAACTAAAAACCAATACAAATATATAGATATATATATAAAATACATACCCAAAAATGGTTCTACCAACTAAAGCTAACCAAAATAATTTTAAGTTTGATGAAACTGAGAAAATGATTTGACCGGCCATAACTAAACAACAAAAAATGATTGCACCTTTTTTAAGACCAAAAACGTTATCAATAAAATAACCACCAAAAAATACAATAATCATATTTGGAAAACTGTATACTGAATATAAAAGATTCCATTTAACATTATCTACTTTATATAACTAAAAATAAAATGAAAAAAAAAAATTATTATTATTATTTTTATTATTATTAGAAAAAAAAAAAAAAAAAAAAATGTTATTATTTATTATTTAATTTTAGTAAAAAAAAAAAAAAAAAAAAAAAAAAAAAAAAAAAAAAAAAAAAAAAAAAAAAAAAAAAAGTAATAATAGTTATAATACATACTGTTTCAATACCTGTTTGTAAAGCAGCTGGAATATCATAAATATAATAGCTACCTAATGTGATTAAACAAATAAAAAGCAAACCGAAATAACGGAATGCATGTCCGAAAAAACTTGTCTTGTTTTCACTCATTTTATTTGTATATATAAATATTGTTATATATATAAATAATTAATGTGTGTGTAGGGAAAAAAAAAAAAAAAAAATGAAAATTAAAAAAAAAAAAAAATAGATAAAAAAATTGAGACCCCTGGGATGATAAAAATTTCGTTTTTTTTTATTATTTTAAAAATTCAAAAAATTAATTTGAAAAAAAAAAAATAAAATAATTAAAATTAAATTTGATGAGAAATATCTAAAAACCTTTCAAATATTCCAAAAGAGGACAGGATTGTAGTTAAATGATTTTAGAATAATCGATGCGACCTCATTCTTTTTTTATAATTTTAAAAGAATTAAATAATTATTAGTTTAATAACCACTTATAGTCTTTTTTTCAAATTTTTCTACATATGGGCATAAAAATAAAAATAAAAAAAAAAATTAAAAAAAATAAAAAAAAATATTAACTAAAAAAATAAAAATAAAAAAACAAAATTTAATTTGTTGTGACATTTTAAAATTTTTTTTTTTTTTTTTCACTAAAATTATTTCACAAAATTTAATTAAATCAGTAAATGAAAAAAAAAGTATAAATAAAAATATGTATTTTAAGTTTTTAGACACCAATAATTTCAATTTTCAAACACCATACATAAAAATAGGATGCAAAGTTTAAATAATAATAATAATAATAACCAAAAAAAAAAGGAAAAACATAAAAAAAAAAAAAAGAATTTGAAATTATAATTTTTAAATTATTTCTTAAACCAAAAAAAAAAAAGAAAAAAAAAACATATTTTCACAAAAAAAAAAAAAAAAAAACAATCTTTTTTTTTTTTTTTTTTTTTTTTTTTTTTGTTTTCAATTTTTTTTTTTTTTTTTTTTTTTTTTTTTCATTTTCGTCAATTATAAAAAAAGAATATCAAAATGAGTAAAAATAATAATAATAATAATGGTGGTGAAAGAATCCAACCAATTGAAAACAATGATAATATTCATATGTATAGTTTACCATCAACACAAATTAATGAAGATAAAGTAAAACCAACTGGAATTATTGATGGTTTATTAAATATTAATGTTTCAGAAATACCATGTTTTAAATCATCAATGCTATATGCAGTTGGTGGTGCTATGGGTGTATTAGCAGTAACCTCACTTATTCCATCTTTAAGAACAAGTAATTATTAATTTTTATTTTCTTTTTTTTTTTATTTTTTTTTTTAATTTCTTACTTACATTTTTTTACCTGAAAATTACAGAAAGATTTGGACCAGCAGATTATGGTGTTTGGACATTTTTAGGTATTGCAAGTTTATCTTGGTAAATATATTGATTTATTTTTTTTTTTTTTTTTTCAATATCATGATTATATAAAATTTTCTAATAATAATTATAATTATAATAATAATAATTTTTATTTTAGGCCAATTTGTGATTATAACCACAAATTACACAATAAAAGGGTTAAATTATTAATGGATGCACAAGTAGCTGAAATGAATAGAAAGATGAGTGAGAAGATTGAAACAGAAAAAGAGGATCAAAAAAAATAATATAATTTAATAGTTTTTATATTGAAAAAAAAAGAAAAAAAGAAAAAAAGCACAGATGATTTTAAAATATTTTATTATGGCGGATTCAAAATTAATGTGGCGGATTCAAAATTAATGTGGCGAATTCAAATATTAAATACTTGGCTATTTAAATAAATTTTCCCCGAAAAGAAGAAAAAAAAAAAAGAAAGGGAAAGAAAATAATTTTGCCCCTTTGGTGTTTTTTTTTGGTTTTTTTTTTTTTTTATTTTTTAAAATTTTAATGTTAATTTTATTTAATTCTATTTTTTTAATTTTATTTTTATAAAATATAAATAATTTTTATTTATTTTCATTTTTAATTTTATTTTTAATTTTATTTTTAATTTTATTTTTAATTTTATTTTTAATTTCATTTTAATTCCAACCATCAAAAATAATTATATTTACAAGGTGGTCCACCTGCCAAGCATCAATTGATATCATTGAACAAATAAAGCTTCATGCCAGTGTTTACATTCAAATAAGAAAATTTTAAATAGATCAATCAATTTAGGTGACGGTCATGTGTTGACAACTAATGAATAAAATAATACCCAAAAATTTTTGAAAGTATTAAAATGGCTCATGGAGCATTGGGTTTATTGAACCATTATAAAATAAAAAGAAAAAAAAGAATAAAAAAACAAAAATAAAATAAAATTTTGAAAAAAAAAATAACTTTCAGACTAAACGCATTGCATCCAATGAAATCGAAAATAAAAAAAATAAAAAAAATAAAAAATACCACACACCAAAATGATCATGTCAGTTTTTTATTTTTTTTTTCATTTTATTTTTTTCAAAAATATAATTTTTTTTTTTTTTTTTTTATTTTTTTTTTAAATAGTAATCAAAAAAAAAAAAAAAAGATATTTTCGAAAAATTCAACTAATCAAACTTTGATTAAAAAAAAAAAAGTGAAAAAAAAAAAGTGTTTAGAAAAAAAATGAAAAAAAAAATGAAAAAGATCTAGATCAAAATCTTTTTTTTTTTTTATTTATATTTTTTTTTTGTTATTATTTTTAATTAAAATAAAAAATTAAGAAATAAAATAAAAATTGTAAAATGAATTATTGTTTGAAAAATTGGAAAAGAATACTCGCTCTCATATTACCTTGTACAATTAATATTAAAAAAAAAAAAATATTTTTAATAAAAAAAAGTTATTTTTAGTTTAAAATTGATGAGAACCAAAATCAAACATTTGATATGGAGGATTTTTAACCACGCACTATCAAAAAAAAAAAAAATATCAACCAAAAGGTTAGGTTTTTTGAAAATTTTTTTTTTTACGAAAAGCATTCAACTGTAACAAAAAAAAAAATGGTTCACATAAAAAAATTTAAAAATATCTAGCCCAACGAGTTGATTGTATTCGAAATGATTTGATTGGTTGCATATAATTTAAAAATAAGTTTTTATAAAAAATAAAAAAAAAATTACAAAGTGAATAAAAAAAAAAAAAAATTAAAAAATTAAAAATAGCAATAAAAAAAAAAAAAAAAAAAAAAAAAAAAAAAAAAAAAAATTGAATCAATTAGTTTTTGTGTTGTAAACTTGTGGATGAAGTTGTTTTGAAGAGAAAGAGATTGTGTGTATTTTCAATATAGATTTTATCAAAATATCAAAAAAAAGTTATCATTATCAAATTTTTTTTTGAAAGTAAGTAAAAATTATTTTTTCAGCAAACTCAGTTTCAACGAACACTTCTGAAAATGTTGCCCAACATCTCAAAATCAAATATGAAAAACAAATTAGATTTTAGCTATTAACCCAAAACCTTTTTTTTTTTTTTAACCATTTTCTTTTATTTTTTTTTTATTTATTTTTTTATTTACCTTTTTTTTTCATTTTTTTATTTTTTTTTTTCTATACATTTTATTTATTCATTTAAAAAAAAAAAAAAAAAAAATAGATCATCACACAAATATATTATTTATATATTTTTTTTTAAATATATATTATATAAATAATTATTTGTAATCTATTAATTCTAATTTGTTTTTTATATATATCACATTTTAGAACACACAATCATATTTAAAATTCTTTTTATTATTTATTATTATTAATTTTTGTATAATTAAAATCATAAACAAACACACATACACACATAAAATTATTTTCACAAAATGAGTTCTCACAAAACCTCATCAAAGTCCTCATCATCAAATAGCTCAATGAGTATGATATTGGGATTTTCTAAATCATTAGAGAAAGGTAAAATATTAGACAATTAAATATAAATAATTATTTCAATTAATAATATTAATGTAAACACTTTTTTTTATTCTTTTTTATTTTAATTTTTTATTTAGGGTCTTTTGGTGTTTTGTATGCTATGATCAAAGGAAACACATTCCCAAGAATATTGACCATCTTAAGTTTGTTGATAGAGTTTTGTCGTATGTATAAAATAAAAATAACCGCGGGGTTGATGTTATTGATTTTTTTTTTATTTTTATTTTTATTTTTTTTTTTTTTTGTGATTTCCAAAATATCTTTTTTTTTTTTTTTTTTTTTTTTTTTTTTTTTATCCCAAAATTTTTCATTTTCCAAAAGTCACATGCCCACTGACAAATTTTAATTAATTAACCCCTTAATCTGTTTCTATTTTAACCAATCACAATTTTCCAAAAAAAAATAAACCCAAACCCAAAAAAAAAAAAAAAAAAAAAATAATAAAAAATTAATAATAAAATAATAAATAAAAAAATAATAATAAAAAATTTAATAAAAAATTAAATAATAATAATAAATAAAAATAAAATTACAATGAATAGAATTATCATCTTTTGGTTTTAAACATCAATATCCATGGGGTGGTGATGCTGGATAGTAAGTTTTTAATTTATTGTTATACCAAAATAATTAAATAGCTTTTTAACAAATTTTTTATTATATTATTATTATAATTATTATTACTTTTAAAAAATTATTAGTTATTTAAAAAAAATTATGTCACCAATTAGTCATCCATCAGATGTTATTGGGTATACTGGTTTTACAATCTTTTTTTGGATTGTCATTGGTTTGATGTTATTAGGTTTTTTAAATATTTGGTATGTTGCATATCAATTTTATCGTGGTAAAATTGCAAATATTTGGATTATTAGAACTCTTCGTTGGTTTGTTAGTACTACTGTAGCAGTTTTATTTATTCCAATCATTTCCTTACTTTTAATTGGTTTGGATTGTGAGTACACAAGTAAAGGTGCTTTTCTTAGAAAGTTTGGTGGTGAAAATATTTATTGTTATAAAGGTGCAAACTTACCAATTGCAATTATTTCAATTATTTTTATTATTTTTTTCAGTCAAGTTGGTTTTACATCAAGTGCAACCTATTATGAATATGATCCAAATGTTAAATCAAGATTTGCTAAACCACATGCAAGAGTAAGATATTTTCTTTTTATTTTGTTTTATTTTTAAACTTTTTACTAATTTTTATTTTTTATTTTTATTATTAAATTATTTAGTTAGATGTTATTATTTTATTAGTAAAACTTATTCTTGCATTATTAAATTCATTAGTTGATTTTTCACCATGGACAACATCAATTGTATTTTTTATTTTATCATTAGCATTAGTACTTGGATCAATTTTAGTTTTACCATATAATAATCAAAGATTAAATCAAATAAAGAGTGGATTTTATGCAACAGTATTTTGGGTATCATTTATGACATTGGTAAATATGGGCATTAATGATGAAACATCACCAGCTACATGTTATGTTACAATTGTTGGTGTATTCTTTGCTTTTCCAGTTGGTTACTTTTCCAATAGATTATTTTATAAATTTTTATGTTCAAAGATTAACCAATTAAGAATTCCATCAACTTTATCAACTATGGATCTTCATGAAAATAAAGATAAAGAAAATGATAAATATGAAACTCATACTTCAAGAGTAACATGGGGTAGACAACCAGTAACATTGGGTAGTAAAAGACAAATTATACTTCCATTTTTCGGTAGTAAATTTGCATTTCCATTCTTTGTTGAAATCATGGCAAGAAAATTATTAAGAGGTAGTAATGAAGGTGTTTCAAGTAGTCCAATTGAATCAATTGAACGTGCAAATAATCTTTATCAATGTGGTTTACAATATTTCCCAAATTCAGATATATTATGGATGGCATATTGTAACTTTTTATTCACAGTTAGAAAAGATAGACATATCGGTTATGCTGCATTAGAAAAACTTAGAAGAATGAATCCTTCTTTCGATGTTCGTTTCTTCATTTATCAACGTGATAAAGAAAGAGAACAAATTATGGATTCAGATTTACGTGGTCCAGAACATACAGGTAAAATTCAAGATTTCGTCAGTTACATGGAATTTAAAAAACTTTATTATGGTGCTAAAAGACATCATGTTAAATGTTTAACATATATTAAAAAGTTTTGGGGTTTATTATTACATGAAACAGTTGATCTTCATCGTTTATCAGATTTATCAGGTCGTATTGCAACAACTGAAAATAAAGCAAATGAAAGTTATGAACGTTTGTTAGCACTCAATCCAAATTCAGTTAGAGTACTTCGTGATTATTCTCAATTCCTTGAAGAAGTTGTAAGAGATAAAGAATCATCATATAAATTACAAAAGAAAGCAGAAGCAATCGAAGACATCATGAGTAAAAGTCAAACAACTGATTTTAAAACAATTGATATTAAAAATTTAGAAGACTCTGATACAGAAGTTGATCAAGTATTAAAACAAGAACCAAATGCAATTCAATTGGCAAAGATTGATGCAGATATTGAAAAATCAGGATCAAAATCAGGATCATCAAAATCAAAAGATGATTCATCAGAATCAAGTAGTTCATCAAAAGGTAGAAGTAATAAATATAAGGAATTCCAACAAAGTAATGCAATTAACAAACTTTCATGGTTAATGATTGGTACAACTGCATGTTGTGTTATTTATTTAATTATTGTTTTGGTTGTATTCAGAGGATTGGCAGTTAAACACACCAATGCATATCAAGGTATTTTATCAATTACAGATTGTGCAACTGAAGCAGTTTCAATTGCAATCAATTTAAATACTATGCAAGCATATGCATTAGGTGCTGGCTTAAGTTTCCCAATTGAGGCAGCTGTTGAACAAATTAATATTTTAAAAGCTCAAAACGATAGAAGTTTAATTATAATGAAAAATATCCATGATGCAATTTATTGGGGTGAAGGTAATCCAGCTGCATATGTTGGTGATAATTTATCCAAATTAAAAGATAGAAATGGTATTGATGTTTTCGATATTGGTTCAACCATTTTCACATTTGATCAATTCAATCGTTCAAACACCGTTTTAGAAAATAAAAGAATGATTCAAATTTATAGTGAACCATCAGTCAATATGTCAATTTTGGTTGCACCAAAAGGGACCAATACAACTACTCATTATTCTCAAACTTATAACGCTTGGAAAGCTGGCAATGCTTTCATTGAAAGTGCAATCATAGCCAATAAATTATCAGTTTATGATTTCATAAATGGTTCCACAAATCCAGATTTGAAGTTTGTAATTTTAAATGCACCAAGCAATATTCCAGATATTTATTTAAAAATACAACAAGCTTATATAGATTCTTTGGTTGACAATATTATGAACACTTTGAATACGATCCTTTACGTTTGGTTGGCCATTTTTGGTTTTCTTGTTGTTATTGGTGCTGTTTTATTCCGTCCAATTGTTAGAAAGATTTCTCGTGAAAAGATTCGTACACTTGTATTATTTTCATTGGCACCAAGAGATGTGGTAATTAAACTTTCAACAAAGAAAATTAAAATGGTTAGTTTAGATAGTGGTAGTGAACGTGATAATCTTTTCGATACAACTGACGATGATGATGGACGTGATGATCACGAACATCTTCACCATGATAGTGATAATACCCCCACAGGAGAAAGAAAAAAGAACGACGATATTGTATCAATTAATGTTACTGATCCAACTGGTGCAACTCTCTCTTTATCTCCATCCAATCCAAGAAAACATTCTCAATCCTCAGATAATGAAGCAGAAAACCGTTCATCCAACAAAAGCAACAATCAATTTGGTGATCGTCGTCCATTAATGGATTCAACTGGTGTTTTAGCATCGACAACTTTAAATAATAGAAAATCCAATGAAGAAAAACCAAAATCAGAAGAAGAAAGCAGAGATGAATATAATAAGAAATATGGTTGGGATGGAAAGACTAAAAGAAATTTAAATAAGAAATCACTCAGATCAGTATTGAGACGTCTTCATTGGTCTTATGTTTTAGCAATCTTTTTATTATTTGGTTTTATTACAATGGGTATTTGGGTATCATTTACAGTTGTATTTAATAACTCACAATCTGGCTATACCTTGGGTAAAAGTAGTACAAGAGCATTAAACAGTCGTATCATTAATTTCTATGTAGCTGAACTATATACATTTGATAATGACGCAAACGAACAAAAAGCAATGGACGCTGTAACCCATTTACAAGAGAACCATCAATCATTACCATACCTTGAAGAGGTTAGACCATTGATGGAAGGCTCCTATGGTTGTTGGATGCTTAATAAAAGTGATTGTCTTACAAGAGATTCAATTTATTATTCTGATGTCAGTGTTGGTCTTGACTGGTTAATCGATCAATATGCAAAACACTGTGTATCTCTATTCAACACTGATTCTGCAACTCTTGGAACAAGTCCAGAGTTGGCCTGGTTACAAGCAATTGGCTCAAACGTAATGTTCCAAGGCTTGGATACTGCAACTTTTACTTATTTCGAATACTACCTCTCACTACAAGATTGGGCCACAAAAGTTTTGACTTCAGTTTTAGCTGTTAGTTGTGTTTTATTAGTAATTATATATCTTGTATTATTTAGACCATTTATGAATCATCTTAGGATTCAACATATTCATACTTTGGCCTTATTACGTTTAGCTCCTGACGATATTAGATTCATGGAAGTTAGTGATAAAGTTATTGACGAAGATTAAAAAAAATTAAAATGAAAAAGAAAAGGATTTTTTTGTGTATATTAAAAAAAAAAGAAAAAAAAAAAAAAGAAAAAGAAAAAAAAAAACTACAACTTTGTAAAGTAAAAAAAAAAAAAAAAACCTTTAATAAAAATCTAAAACATTTCTATTTATTTAATATTTTTTGTTGAGGTTGATAATTTGAGAAAAAAAAAAAAAAAAAAAAAAAAAAAAAATTCAACCCCTATTTTTACAAATCTGATTTTTAAATTCCTCTTCGGAAATTTAAAAACATTTTTTTTTTTTTTAGTTGGAGTTAAAAATCTTTTTGATTTTCATGAAATTAAAAAAAAAAAACTGTTTAAAACTTAAACAGTTTCAATTTCATGAAATATTTACTATCAAAAAATTTTATTTTTAAATTATTAATCATGTTGCGCAATAGTGACGGATATGTCATTGAAAAAAAAAATTTTTAACAAAAATAAGTATTTTGGGTTTACAAAAAAAAAAAAAAAAAAAAAAAAAAAAAAAAAAAACAAAATAAAAATTTAATCAGTAAATTTTAAAAATATTAAAATTGTCACCATTAAAATGCCAAAAGGCCAAAGTTTTTCAGCTAATTAATTACCATGTACAAAAAAAAAAAAAATGTTTACACCCAATCAGTCAAAATAAAATTTCTCATATTTCACTTACCGATTCGAAAACAGTTATTTTAAAAACCATGACAAAAAAAAAAAATTTCAAAAAAAAAAAATTAAAAAAAAACTGTAGATATTTTTTTGATGCCCAACCAAATCTCATTCTCAACTTATCTATAAAAAACCACTATCGTCTTTAATGTTTTATTTTTTTTTTTATTTTATTTTTAATTTTTTCTTTTTTTCTTTTTTTTTTTTTTTTAAAAAAAAATATACCTATAAATTTCTTTTTTTTAATTTTTTTTATTTTTAACAAATCAAAACTATATTTTACCTTTGACACGGTTCTTATATATAATATATAATATTCTACTCATTGTTGGGTTTCATAAAAAAAAAAAAAAAAAAAAAAAAAAAAAAAAAAAAAAAAAAAAAAAAAAAAAAAATTATTTGATTAGGAGATAATATCTCTTTTCAAAAAAAAAGAAAAAAATGTCATCAACTAAATCAGGTTCCTCAAAATACTCATCTGGAAGTTCCATTAGTTTAATAATGGGTTTTTCCAGATCATTAGAAAAAGGTAATAATTAGTTTTTAAGAGGGAAGTTCCAAAAAAAAAAAAAAAAAAAAAAAAAAAAAAAAAAAAAAAAAAAAAAAAAAAAATTAAATTACTAAAACCAAAAAAATATTTATTAAAAAAAAAAAAAAAATACAGGATCATTTGGTGTTTTGTATGCAATGATCAAAGGAAATACATTCCCAAGAATATTAACTATCTTAAGTATGCTAATTGAGTTTTGCCGTATGTATAAATATAATTTTAATTTTTTTTTTTTTTTCTTTTTCACTTTTTTTTTAGTTTTCAATTTTTTTTTTTTTTTTTCAATGTTAGAGTTTTAATGAATAAAATTATTTAACTCTTTTAAATTTTATATCAATGAAATAGAATTATCATCATTTGGTTTTAAACATCAATATCCATGGGGTGGAGATGCTGGATAGTAAGTATTAATTTTTTTTTTATTATTATTTTAAAAAGAAAAATATTAATACTAACATTGTATTAATTTTAAAAAGTTATTTAAAAAGAATTATGTCACCAGTAAGCCATCCATCAGATGTATTTGGTTACTTGGGATTTACAATTTTATTTTGGATTGCTGTTGGTTTATTGATTTTGGGTTTTTTAAATATTTGGTATGTTGCATATCAATTTTATCGTGGTAAAATTGCAAATATTTGGATTATTAGAACTCTTCGTTGGTTTGTAAGTTTCTCAGTGGCTGTATTATTTATTCCAATCATTTCCTTACTTTTAATTGGTTTGGATTGTGAAGGATCAAGTGAAGGTACCATCTTAAGAAAGTTTGACAATGAAACCATTCAATGCTTTAGAGGTGCAAATTTACCAATTGCCGTAATTTCAATTATTTTAATTGTAGTTTTCAGTATTGTTGCCTTTACATCTAGTGCAACCTATTATGAATATGATACAAATGTTAAATCAAGATTTTCAAAACCACATGCAAGAGTAAGAAATATTATTATTATTATTATTATTTCTTTTTTAAATAATTTTATTAATTTTTATATATTTTTTTTTTTTTTTATAAAAAATATTTTTTAGTTTGATGTAACAGTTTTATTTGCAAAATTTGTGTTTGCATTTTTCAATTCATTAGTCGATTTTGTACCATGGTTAACATCAATAACATTTTTTGTTTTTATGGTGATATTAACTTTTGGATCAATTATTGTTTTACCATATAATAATCAAAGATTAAATCAAGTTAGAAGTGGATTCTATACAGTTGTTCTTTGGGTATCATTTATGACATTGGTAACTATGGGTATTAATGATGAAACATCACCAGCTACATGTTATATTACAATTGTTGGTGTATTCTTTGCTTTTCCAATTGGATTTTTCTCAAATATGTTTTATTTCAAATGGTTATCATCAAAAGTTTCCGATATTCAAATTTTAAATCAAAGTCCAAGTATGGATCTTAAAGATGCCAATAAAAAAGGTAAACGTAATAGTGTTGAAAAAGAATCATCACCAACATCAAAAGTAACATGGGGTAAACAACCAATTACATTGGGTAGTAAAAGACAAATCATTTTCCCATTCTTTAAAAAGAAGTTTGTAATGTCATTCTTTGTTGAAATCATGGCAAGATCAATATTAAATAATAACAATGAAGGTGTTTCAAGTAGTTCAAATGAGTCAATTGAACGTGCAAATAATCTTTATCAATGTGGTCTTCAATATTTCCCAAATTCAGATTTATTATGGATGGCATATTGTAACTTTTTATTCACAGTTAGAAAAGATAGACATATTGGTTATGCTGCATTAGAAAAACTTAGAAGAATGAAACCATCATTCGATGTTCGTTTCTTCATTTATCAACGTGATAAAGAAAGAGAACAAATTATGGATTCAGATTTACGTGGTCCAGAACATACAGGTAAAATTCAAGATTTTGTCAGTTACATGGAATTTAAAAAACTTTATTATGGTGCTAAAAGACATCATGTTAAATGTTTAAATTATATTAAAAGATTTTGGGGTCATTTATTACATGAAACAGTTGATCTTCATCGTTTATCAGATTTATCAGGTCGTATTGCAACAACTGAAAATAAAGCAAATGAAAGTTATGAACGTTTGTTAGCACTCAATCCAAATTCAGTTAGAGTACTTCGTGATTATTCTCAATTCCTTGAAGAAGTTGTAAAAGATAAAGAATCATCATATAAATTACAAAAGAAAGCAGAAGCAATCGAAGATATCATGAGTAAAAGTCAAACAACTGATTTTAAAATTAGTGATATTAAAGCAATTGATTCCGATGAGGATGATATTGAAAAAACTCTTCAAGAACCAACAGCAATTCAATTGGCAAAGATTGATGCAGATATTGAAAAATCAGGATCAAAATCAGGATCATCAAAATCAAAAGATGATTCATCAGAATCAAGTAGTTCATCAAAAGGTAGAAGAGGCAAATATAAGGAATTCCAACAAAGTAATGCAATTAACAAACTTTCATGGTTAATGATTGGTACAACATGTTGTTGTATTATATTTTTAATTGTTGTATTGGTTGTATTCAGAGGATTAGAAGTTAAACATACCAATGCATATCAAGGTATCATTTCAATCACAGATTGTGCCAATGAAGCAGTTCAAATGGGTATGCATTTAAATGCAATGCAAGCATATGCTTTGGTTGCTGGTGTTGGTAATAATACAGTTGAAGCATCATTAATTGAAATTGCTAGAAGAAGAGCTTTGGTTAAAAGAGGCATTATCATTATGAAGAATATTCATGATGCAATTTATTGGGGTGAAGGTAATCCAGTTAGTTATGTTGGTGATAATTTATCCCAATTGAAAGCAAGAGATGGTTATGATATTTTCGATATTGGTTCAGTAATTTTCACATTTGATCAATTCAATCGTTCAAGTACTTTATTGGATAATAAACAAATGATTGAACTTTACAGTCAGCCATCAGTCAATATGTCGGTTTTAGTTGCACCACCAGGTTCTAATACAACTTCACTCTATACTCAAACTTATAACGCTTGGAAAGCTGGTAATGCTTTCATTGAAAGTGCAATGCTTGCTAGTGATGTTACATTTGATGAGCTTAGATACTCTGTCAACCAAAATCCAAATTTCAAATTTGTAACAATTAACGCCCCAGTAATTATGCCAGATATTTATAATAAGGTTCAAACAGCTTATATCGATTCATTGGTTTCCGATATCACTGGTACATTAGATGCAATTCTCTATACTTGGTGTGGTATTTTCGCTGTACTCTTTTTAATTTGTGCCGTTTTATTCCGTCCAATTGTTAGAAAGATTTCTCGTGAAAAGATTCGTACACTTGTATTATTTTCATTGGCACCAAAAGATGTTGTTGTTAAACTTTCAACAAAGAAAATTAAAATGGTTAGTTTAGATAGTGGTAGTGAACGTGATAATCTTTTCGATACAACAGATGATGATGGACGTGATGATCATCTTGGAGAAGATGACAACAATATTCAAACCCCAGTTGGTGATAATAATAATAATAATAATAATAATAATAACAATAACAATAATAATGGTTCAATATCATCAAACGTTACAAAATCAGATGGAGAAATTGGTTCAGATGGTGTTCGTAGTAGTAGTGGTAGTAATGTTTTAAATACATCATCACCATATAGAGATAGACGTCCATTAATGGATTCAACTAGTGTTTTGGCATCAACAGCAACATTAAATAATAGAAATGTAAGATTACAAGCTAAAGATGAAGAAATAACTAATGGTGGTGGTGAAAGAAAAGGTAGTGATGCAACAAGAACAGCTCTTTCAGAGGATAAAAAATATGGTTGGGATGGAAAGAGTAAAAGAAATTTAAATAAGAAATCACTTAAATCAATTTTAGGTCGTCTTCATTGGAGTTATATCCTTGCTACATTCTTATTGTTTGGTTTCATCACTATGGGCATTTGGGTAACATTCACTGTCGTATTTAATAATTCTCAATCTGGTTATACATTGGGTAAAAGTTGTTCAAGATCATTGAATAGTCGTGTCATCAATTATTATGTTGCCGAATTGTATACCTATAGTCAATATGTAAGTACTCAAAATATGGTTGATGCAATCACAGAATTACAAAGCAGTCATCAATCATTGCCATACCTTGAAGAGGTTAGACCATTGATGGAAGGTTCATACGGTTGTTGGGCACTTAATAAAAGTACTTGTCTTCCACCATCCTCTATGTACTATGAAGAAGTTAATAGTGGATTGGATAGAGTTGTTGACAGTTTGGCAAAGAAAGCAATTAATTTGGCTTATACCGATCAAGCTGCCTTATTAGATAGTCCAGATTTACAATGGTTCTTAGCACTCATCGATTATATTTTCATTGGTCTTGACACTGCAACCTTCACTTATTTCGACTATTTCTTAGAAAAACAAGAATGGGCAAATACAGTTTTAACCGCTATTCTATCTGTTAGTTGTGTTATTCTATTGGTAGTTCATGTAGTATTATTTAGACCATTTATGAATCATCTTAGAATTCAACATATTCATACTTTAGCCTTATTACGTTTAGCTCCTGATGATATTAGATATATGGAAGTTAGTGATAAAGTTATTGATGAAGATTAAAAAAAAAAAAAAAAAAATAATATATTAAAAAAAAAAAAAAAAAATGTATATATAAAATTTTAATAAAAAAAAAAAAACAAAATAAAAATGTATAGAATCTTTTTGTAAAAATTAATTATATTATTTATTTTAATTACTTTTTTTTATTTGTTTTTTTTATTTTATTTTTTATTTTTTATTTTTTTTTATCTTTAATAATTAAAAAATAAAAATGAAGGGTCACAATAAAAAACTAAACAACCATTTGGATACGAGGGTATTGAAGTTAAACTATAACCCTTTGGACAACTTGGGGCAATTGAAGAACTACATTTTTCTGGTGATATTGGAGCGCATTCAAAGAAAATATAACAATGATTAAAACTTCTGACATATGTTGCAATTAAACCAGATACACATCTAATTTCTTGAATTTTCTTTGGACAGTTATTTGAATTTGTTAAACTAATAAATAAATTATCAATATTATATTCATATTTTGGTTTCCAATCTACATTTTTTATAATTTCATAATTTTCATCATAATATTCAGAGTTTGTTTCATTATTTGTTATGGTTACTGAATTTACAGTAAATACGGAATTTCCAGTATTAATTAAATATTCCATCCAATTTGTTTGAATATTTTTAACATTTTTTGGATAATCTTGATATACAAGTGTTTTAAATCTATTTTTTTCATCATTTTCATTTAATTGAGGTACTAATAAATTATGAGGATTACCCAAAGTATAAAATTGGGTATCTTTTGTTAAATTGAAAGTTTTACCAGGCATTGGCATTAATCTATAGATATTGTGAGCTTCTGCAGTATCAACATCGTTTTGATAATCTCTATTTAAAATACCTCTAAAAACTATATGATAAGGTGGAGCATTTCTAATTTTATTTTCATTTACAACACCAATATCATCTTGTTGATTAATTTCTGAAACATAAATTTCCATCTCTTCTTTACCTGTATTTAATTCCTTTACAAAATAACCACCACATCCAGGTTTTTCATAATTATCACATCTTCTTGTATCAGTTCTTGCTGCATAGTATTTAAAATCATCATTACATTTAATTTTAAATATTAAATTAAATAAAATTAAAATAATAAATTTTATTTTCATCTTTTCAAATCATTTGAAAATTTAAAAAAATAATAATTTAAAAAAATTGGATATAAAGACAATAAAAAAAAAAAAATAAAATAATAAAAAAATAAAATAAAATAACAATTATTTATTTCAAATAAAATCAACCATCTATGAAAGATTTATATATCATTTTTTTTTTCCAAAATGTTGTATAATAAATTACCCCCACGAACACACACTTTTCATACCCAATCTTTTTTTTTTTTTTTTTTTCTAATTATTTAATTATTTATTTATTTAATTATTTAATTATTAATTATTTATTTTGTAGATTTTTTTTTTTTTTTTTTTTTTTTTAATTATTTAATTTTTTAATTATTTAATTTTTTAATTTATTTTGTAAATTGTTTAATTTTTTCTTGTAAGGAATTAATTTGTAGCGAGAGAGAAGGAGTTAAATTTAATTCTTTTTGTAATAATATATCAGATAAACTGAAATTTTTTAAATTAAATTGAACAACAGCAGAATAAAAATTAGTTAAGGATAGTTTTGAATTAATGGTTGATGATTCCTCTAATAAATTTAAAGCATTCTTCATATCATTTGTGAATTGTTTTAAATTATTATTTGTTAATTTACTTGAACCAATAATTAGAATACCTTTTAATAATTTTATAACTGGATTATCTAAATAATTATTATTATTTAAATTTTCTTCTAATAATTTTAATGAATCTTTAAATTTCTTTTGAATACAATAAATTCTAATAATTTTCGATATTGTTGTTAAAATTAAACCATTATTATTATTATTATTATAATTATTGTTATTGGTTGTTTGTTGTTTTAATACTAAAAGTGATCTATTTAAACAAAGTAAAGAAGCATCTAATTGATCATTACTTTGATAAATATCACAAAGATTATGATAGATTGGAATTGAATTTGGTTCTAATTTTAATGCATCCTTTAAAATTGATAATGCTTTAACTTTATCGCCTTGTTTTAAAAATTTCTTTGCTTCTAGTGATAATAATACAGATTTCTTTTCATTTGTATAATTTGTTTGTTTTTGATAATTTGAAATTAGTTTATCAAATTCAGCAATATCATCAGTGGTACCACTATCACCTTCACTTGTAATTGAAAGTGCTAATTTAAATTCAAGTTCAATTAAAATTTGTTGAAATTTAAATTCTTCTGTTATTGTTGTTGTTGTTGTTGTTGTTTTTGTTAACAAATATTGTACAACATTCCAACATGATTTAGTTGATTCCCAATCCTCTTTATTATCAGTATAAAGTGAACGCCAATAAAGTAAATTTTGAAGATGAACCCAAGGTTGAATATTATTATTAGTAGTTGATAATGGATTTGAATGAATGATACGTTTGATTATAACAATGGCATTATCTAAACATTTTGTCCAAGGTGATTGTAAATCATAAAGATTTGCTTTTGCAATGATTTCCAATTCTTTAATAGTTGGTGGTTGTAATACTTTGTGATCAGGACCAACACTTAATTGACCCATACCAGAATATTCTTGACTTTGTTTCTTATTTAATGAATGATTTAATAATGATAATGGTAAATTACATGGATCATTATTTTCACTATTACTATTACTATTACTATTATTAATGAAATATTTCATTTCTAAATCAGCTAAACTTGTCCAACCAATTGGCTCTAATGGGAATAAATGAATTAATTTTTGTAATTGTTTTCTGGCTTCTTCAATTTCATTATTTAATAAATGAATTTTTGATAATAATAAATAGCTATTGGATTCCAATTGTTCAACTGTTGTTTGTAATTTAATTAAAACATTCTTTGCTAAATCATTTTTACCACAATCAATATAGATTGCAGCTAAATAATACCATGATTTATAGAATCTTTTGTCAATTGTTATAATTGCTTCTAAAGTTTTAACAATTGTATCAATTTGTTGTTTTTTACCACTATTATTATTATTATTACAAGTATATTGAATCTTTGCTAATGTAAATAATAAATTTTGTTTTCTAATGGTTGCAGTTTCTAATGATTTTGGAATTTGTGAAATTGATTTCTTCATTGCATCAATTGATTCATTTAATTTATTTAATTTACAATAAATTAATGAAACCAATTCAAATAATATACTATTTGATAATGATGGTTCTGTTGTTTGAGTTGTTGTAATATATGGTTTAATTGTTTCTAATGCTTCATCAAATTTACCTAAATAATATTGAGTTCTTGATAAATTAATTTTAACATATTTTAATTTTTCATCATTTGAAAATTCAATACCATCATTTAATGGTTTATCAGAGAATAATATTGAACCAATTGAACAACTTGAATTATTATTATTTAATGTAATCTTTGATTCATTATCATTATCATTATTTTTAATGATGGTTTTACTACTGTTGCTACTATTTGATAATAAATTTAAAGCAGATTTAAAATATTTTTCAGAATTTTCATAATCATTTTGATGGCTGTAAACTAAAGCTAATGAATTATTTCCTTCAATTGAATTTGGATTTAATTCAACGTATTTGTATAATACTGAATAACTAGTTTCACTATAACCTTCTAATAATGATGTTATACCATAACCTAATAACCCTTGACCAATTGGTGATGATTCTAATGCATTATCAATATAATTATAATCTTCTCTACCTGTTGAATTATTATTATTATTATCATTATTATTATTATTATTAATATTTTTATTACTTGATTTAACTTCATTAATTAAACCTTGCAAAGACCAAGAAATAACAGAATCAATATTATTATTTTTGGCAATCATTAAAGATTTATCAGATTGTTCAATGAAACCATATTCAAAATATAATAAAGTTAAATTATTATATGGTTCAGATTTTGAAGAATCTAATTGAATCGATCTAATTAGGGCATGTTGACTTTGGGCAGGGAATTTGTCCATTAAAACAACACCTAATAAATTCCATAACATTGGGTCTGATGGTGATAAATTTAAAGCTTCAACAACACATTTAATTGATGATTTTAATAAATTCTCTGTTTCTTCTTTTGTAACTTTTAAATTTTTCTCTTGTTGTTGCTTTCCTTGTTGTTTTAAATAATTTTTAAAAATAATATATTGATTATAATAACCAATTGATAAATCTTGTAATGAATGGGAATTTGAATGAATTCTAACACAATTAAAATATGCATTTGAAGATTGTTTTGATTTTTCAATTAAATAATCATAATTATTATTATTATTACTATTACTATTGTTATTATTATTATTTGGTAAATTTAAGAAATAACTTGAAATATCAGCATATAATCTCCATAATGAATGAAAATTATTTTCTTTTTCTAATGCAATTTTAATTGAAGATTCAGCTAATTCGAGATGAATTAAAGATTGACGAAAATTTCTAAATTTATATTGTTCAATAGATAATTGTAATAAACATTCAGCTTTACCTTTTAATGAAGGAACATTATTTTCCAATTGTTTTAAAACTCTATCATATTCATTGATAGCATCATCATAGAGACCTAAAGTTTTTGATAATGTTGCAATTTGAAAATTGATATCAGTTGCAATACGATTTTCATTATCTAAAATCTCTTCTGCCTTTTTCAAAGATTTTAAAGCTGCAACATATTTGAATTGTCTACGATATGCTTCGGCCAATGTACGCCAATAACTCTCATTCAAAGGCTCACCCTTAATTGCATTCAATAGGGATACTACGGAATTATGTATATCTTTATTATCCATTTGATAGATTGCAAGTCTATAGAATGCCCATGAACATTTTATAACATTAATTGGGAATCTTTTAATTTGTTTAGCTGATAAACAAAAATCGGTAATCTCTTTATACAATGACATCACCAATGAAGTTTGACCACTCTCTGCATAGATTTCACCCAACTCAAATCCTGCTTCACCATTTAAAATATCCAATTGTAAACTTTTTTGATAACATTTCTTTGATCTCTCTTTTTGACCAATCATTTTATAAAGTGTACCTAATTTTGCAAACGTATCAGAATGATTTGAATTTAATTTTGCTGATTTTAAAAATTGTTGAATTATAAATGAACAATTATCATTATTATTATCATTATTATTATTATTTTCAATTTTATTTAATTCCATTAAAACTAAACCATAAACATAATAATTTAAATAATTATTAGCAGTTTCACCATTTAATTCAATTATTTCTTTTAAATTATCTTTACTTTTAATTAATGATTCTTTTGATTCTTTTAATAAAATATCAATCCAAATTAAATAAATTTTTGATAATTCAATAATTTTCTTATTTTGATTATTATTTTGATTATTATTTTGATTATTATTAATAATTAATTGAAATAATTCTTTTGATTTTTTATAATCTTTAATTGAATAAAAATTTAATTTACTTTGTGAAAATGTTAAATAATTAAAATGAATTGGGAATTTATTAATTAATGATTCTAATAATGATGATGCCAATTCAAAATTACAATTGAATGATAATGATTCAACTAAAATCAATTGAAGTTTAATGAAAATATTATTAAAATAATTGGCACCACCAACTGATCTTTGTTTTTGCTCATAGACAATCATTGACTTTTTAACTATATCTCTAACACGTTCATGATTTTCAACTTTTAAATACCATTTTGATAATGCTAAATAACCTAATAATGATTCGGTACTACCTGAATTTGAAAATCCTTTCTCTATTAATTGTTTACTTTGTTCACTATAATCTTTTAATTTAAAAACTTTATAAAATCCTAACCCTATCCAACCTAATCCCCTATTTGCATATTTATTTGTTAAAATATTTGAAATTTCATTAATTTTTTCATATAATTCATTATTATTCTTTGATTCTTGATCATCATCTTCATCATCATCATCATCATTAAAATTAAATTCTTCTTCTAATAAATTTATTAAATTTTCTAATGAATAAATTGGTGTTGATAACATTTCATTCATTCTTTCACAATTTTCATAAATTTCTTTATAAAGTTGTTTTTGTTTTTCTTCATCTTTATTCTCTTCATTACTATAAATTCTTCTTTTACCAATTAATATTTGAATGAAATGAGTATAAATTCTTATCATTTGTTCATTTGTTAAAATATTTAAATTTATTTTTGTTAATAATTCTTCATAAACTTTTAACTATATATATATATAGTTATAAAAAATAAATAAATTAATATTAATATTACTCTATATATATATATATTGGTTTTTAATTTTTTTGGAAAAAAAAAAAAAAAATCAAATACAAACATTAAAATTATTAATTAATGATTTATTTAATTCAAATTCAATTTTATCTCTTTCTTGTTTTTGTTCAGGTGTATGTTGAATTGCACCTAATACATGTAATTTTGAGTAATCTACAATTGGTATATTCTTCTCACGTAATTTTTCATCGATTTTAGTTTTTAAAGTGTTTAAATAGTATTGATAATTTGCATCTTCAAATTTTTCTAATAATTTAATTCTATCTATTTTTGATGATTCACTATCATTTTCTCCATCATCACTACTTTTTTCATTTTCAAATAAAATTGGTGAAATCAAATCAATTGTAGTTTTATAATCTTTTAAAAAGTAACTAATTTCAATTAATCTAAATACCAATTCTTTTTTTTTTTGTTTATCTGTTGTTAATGGAATTAATTCTTTTAATGTGTTTGATAATTTATCATTTTCATTTGTTTTATTATATAATTCTAGTAAACCCTAATTTATTTTATTTTATTTTATTTTATTTTATTTTAAATTTTAATATTTATAAGTTTATTTTGTTTCAAAGAAAAAAGGAAAAAGAAAAAAAAAAAAATTTAACTAATTACCCTTAATGGAACTGGTGAATTCTGTATTTTTAATGCAGCAATATATGATTTTTCAGCAGCAGCTAAATTATTTAAATTAAAATTTGAAACACCTAAAAAAAGATGAATCATGAAATTTTGATCATCATATTGTACTATCTCATTACAATTTTCTAATGCTGTCTTATAATCTTTTTTATCAATAGCCTCCCTTGTCTCTTTTAATTTACTTTTAATATAGTCCATTATGGATGTATAAATAAATTATTAATTTTTTTAAAAAAAAAAAAAAAAAAAAAAGGTGGTTTGTGGAAAAAAAAAAAAAAAAAAAAAAAAAAAAAAAAAAAATGTGATCATTGAGAAAAAATTAAAAAAAAAAAAAAAAAATAAAAAAAAAAAAAAAATAAAAAATAAAAAACAAAAAATTAATAATAATTATGAATCATGGCCCTCAGTAAATCTACAAGCTTAGAAAGAAAAATCCAAAGTGGATAAGTGGAATTGAAAAATTGGAAGCATTTCATTTTAATGTTTATAAAAGGAAATTATAATAATTATAATTTTTTTTTTTTTTTTTTTTTTTTTTTTTTTTTAATAATAATAGTAAAAATAATAAAAATAATAAAAAATAACAACAAAATAACAATAGTTGTAAAAAAACAAATAACAATACTATTAAAAACCTAATTATCACAATAATTAAAAAAAATAACAAATATTAATTTCAAACACTTAATTTAAATTTCTTAGTTTTTTATTAAAAAAAAAAAAAAAAAAATTAAAAAGGTAATACATTTAAGGAAAGAAAGATTAATTGTAAAAAACTCATATTTTTTTTATTTATTTTTGAAAAAAAACAAAAAAAATAATAAAAGAGTTCGTTGAAAAAACATTTTTTTATTTTTATTATTATTTTTATTTAAAAAAAAAAAAAAAAAAAATCGATTGCATATTCTTTTAAAATTCTGAAAAAAATATCTTTTTTTTTTTTGGTTTTTAAAAGTTTTTTTTTTTTTTTTTTTTAATAACACACAAAAAATTATTTTGTAATAATAAAATTATTTGTACAATAAAATGACTCAATTTATTGATAGAAATCAATCATATAAATTAAGAAACTCTACATTATTTCCACACGATATAACAATTGAAGATTGTCGTGAAGGTAAGCATTTTTTTTATTTTTTTTTATTTTTATTATTTGAAAACCTCAACATATTAATATTTTTCTTTTTTTTTTTTCTTTTATAGCCATAAAAGATGCAGCTGGATTCAGAGAAACAACAAAAAATGGATTAATTTGTTTTAATTATGATTTTTGTTTTAAAGATTCATTCCCAAATCCAGATATTGAACCAGATGATAAAAAAGCATTCCTTTATAAAGTAAGAAGAGAATGTAGAGGTTTAATTTTCAATGAAGCAACAAGTGAAATTGTTTGTAGAAAATTACATAAATTCTTTAACATAAATGAACAACAAGAAACAAAAGAAGTAAGTTTTATTTTATTTATTTTATTTATTTAAATAATAATATTAATTTATTTTTTTTTTTTTTATTTTTTATATTTTTTATAATTTTTTTTTAAAAAAAAAAGGAATTAATTAAATTAGATGAGAATTTCATTGTATTAGAAAAATTAGATGGTTCATTAATTGCACCAATTTTAATTAATGGTAAAGCAGCATGGGGATCAAAGAGTGGTATTACAGATTTAACAATTAAAGTTGAAAAACATATTCAATTAAAATTAAAAGATAATAATATTAGATATGATGATTTCGCATTAGAATGGATGTTAAAAGGTTATACACCATTATTTGAATGGTGTTCAGAATCAAATCAAATCGTATTATATTATGCAATTGATAATTTAAATTTAATAGCCATGAGAAATATGAAAACTGGTGAATATTTAACTCATGATGAGATGGTAAAGATTACAGCACCATTCAATGTACCAGTGGTAACATGTGTTGATTTAAAATCACATACACATTTCTCAAAGCTTTATAGTGAATTAAATGGTGCTGATAAGAGCATCACCACCACCTCTGAAGAATTTATAAATACAGGCGCATCAAAATTATTGAAAATTGTATTAGGCTTAGAGAATTGTGAAGGTTATATATTAAAATTCGATTCAGGTAAGACCTATAAGATGAAGAGTAATTGGTATTTCGAGTACCATTCAATTGCACCAAATATTAAATATGTTTTAGAAAAGGATGTTTTCTATTTAATTTTAAATGATGGTTTAGGTGGTATCGATGATATTATTGCAAAGATCACTGCTTCAGGACCTGTACCACAAAGATATTACCAAATTCAAGAGTTTGGTAAAGAATTATTACAAAAACTTGAAGATTTATCTATTAGAGTCATTCAATTCATTAAAGAATCAAAATCACAAGGAAAATTAAGAAAACATATCTCCTCTGATAATTCGGTTTCAAATGCTTTCAAAAACTTTGTTTTTAGATTTTATGATTCAGTTGAAGCAAATGATAAAGTTACAAAACATATTGGTGATGTTTCAAAACATATAATGGAAAAATTAAAACTTCTTTGCACTAATTCTTCTAAATTAGAAGAATGTAGAATTATTCTTGGTGGTATTAAATTTACTGAAGATAAGCCAAAATTATCTGATTAATTAAAAAAAAAAATAAATAAAAATAATTATAATAATAATAATAATAATAATAATAATAATAATAATAATAATAATAATAATAATAATAATAATAATAATAACAATAAAATGAAAAAATAAAAAAAAAAAAAAACAAAAACAAATAAAATGTTTTAAAAAAAAAACTTTTTTTTTTTTTTAAAAAATAATTAACAAAAAATTAAAATGTTAAATTATTTTTTTTTTAGATATAAAAATTTTCATTTGATATTTTTAGTGCAATTGGGCGGACTTGGTGATGAGTTGGGTGTTGGAAAATTTTTCTGATTCAAAATTTTTTTTTTTTTTTTTTTTTTTTTTTTTTTTTTGAAAATTTTAGTTATTATCAATAAATTGAAAAATGAGTAACATCGATGAAAGTAAAAAAAAAGATAAAAATATTAATAATGAAGAAACTTCATTAAATCAAATAACATCATCACTTTCAATGATTTCTTTAACTCCATCAATACCTCCATCAACACCACCATCAACACCAAATAATAACAATAAAAATAAAACATTTAATAACAGTGGTAGTGCAATTAAAAATAATTTTAATAATAATGGATCAATTATAGGAGAAAGAGCAGTTCAATATTTTGGATATTTAGTATTATCACAAGGTCATATATGGAGAGCCACGACATCAAATGATATTGGTATTGATGGTCAAATTGAATTTGTTAATAATTTTTCAAGAAAAGGTAGTAAAGCTATAATTTGTGGAGTTCAATTAAAAGCAACGGTTGTAGATAAAAATGCTTCAATTAATATTGAATCTGTAAATTATTGGATTAAATATCCATTACCAGTTATAGTAGTTCAAATTTATTTTAAACAACCAATTAATTCATTACCAACTTGTTTATTCTTAACAAAAGAACAAGTTCAAAGTTATATAAATTCAACAACTTTAAATACACCTAATAAAAATTCATCTTCATCATCTTCAACTTTTTCTTATTTTTCACCTGTTCAATCACCATCACCATCACCATCATCATCATCGAATTCCTTAATGACAATGGTTATTGAGTCAAGAGTATTTGATAAAAACAAAGCAAAGGATTTCTCATGTGATGCAGTTCAAGAATATTGTATTGAATATATGAGAAATAATTATGTAAATTTTATTGATAATAGATTTCAAGATTATTTAAAAATTCAAGAATATTCAAAAATGAAAGCTGATCAAATTTGGAAAGATTTAGTTCATAAATTTTTAAAACTAAAACCAACTTATAATTTAAAAGAAGTTATAGTTTTTAATTTAAATAATATTAATAACAATAATAACAATAATAATGATGAAAATAATAATAATAATAATAATAATAATAATAATAATAATAATAATAATAATAATAATAATAATAGTTTTAATGATGATGATTATGAAAATGATGACAATGAAACTTTTTTAATAAATATTCAAAATTTATTCGAATTCCCATTTTCAATAATTCAAGATAATCATAGAGATTATTTAAAAGAACAATTAATTGAATTTGGATATGACCATAATGTATCACTAAGAAATATTTGTGATCAAATTTACCATTTATATAACAATAATAATAATAATAATAATAATAATGAATTTATTAATTTATCAAAATGGTTTAGTTATTTATATTGTATTTTAAATATTGATCCAATTAAATCAATTGAAAATGATATTTTAGAGATTAATTTAAATTCATCAATTAAAAAAGATATTATTTACATAGAGATTTTAATTTTAGAAATTTGTGATTTCATATTACCAAATTATTATAAAGAAATTATTACAACTCAAACAACTGCAAAATTAATAATTATTAAAAATATTATAAATCTTTCAAAAACTAGTAGTAGAGGTGGTGGTGGTACTGATGGCGGTAGTGACGGTGGTGTTAATGAATTATTAAATAATTCCATAAATTTATTAAAAAAACAAATAAATAAATAAAATACAAATAAATAAATAAAATACAAATAAATAGGTTTATAATTTTTTTATTTTTATTTTTATTTTTATTTTTTTGATTAAATTCTATTATTATCATGTAATAATCTTAATAATGAATCAGTTACTGAATTATCTCTTGATTCTTTAATTGAATTTGATATACCATAACCAAGTATTATAGGTTTACTATTATTATTATTATTATTATGATTTTTATTATTGATTGAATTTGAATCATTATTCTCAACAGTTAAAACATGTAAATATAATGAACTATCAGTACCTCTATTAATTTCTTTAACTAAATGAATTTGACCAGGTCTTTTTGAATGTTGATTTAAAACGGTTTGTAATCTACCAATATGAGAGAACCCAACACAATCATGTAAAATTAATGTTGAAAACCAAGCTGGTACATTATTTTTAGAGGTTTGATATACATCAGCTCCTAATTGTTTTTTATAATATTCCCAAATTGAACTTGGATTTTTATAAAGATGTAAATCTTGATTTTCAATTGGTGCTTGATATGATTGATTTTTCATCATTAAATTTGATGATGATGTTGATGTTGATGTTGTTGATGGATCTGATTTATTATTTTCATTTTCTTTATATATATTTTGTTGTTGTTGTTGATTTTGATTTTGATTTTGATTTTGATTTTGATTTTGATTTTGATTTTGATTTTCTATAGTATTAATTTTTATTTTTTTTTTTAATAAAAATTTTTTATAATTCGCAAATAAATGATCAAATTCATATTGTGATAATGAATCTAAATATTCAGTGAATAAAGGTAAAATTTTGTCTTCAATAGCTGATTCACCTTGATCTAGATAAACTGAACCAATGAATGACATGAATGTGACGTAATATAATTGTTCATATTTTTGATTTGGTAATTTATTTGATAACTTTTTGATGTATCCTTGAAGATTTAAATATTGAAAAGTATTGGCAATGACAACATGGGATATAAAGAATGAGTTTATAGGTATTACATAGTTATTGGTGACATTTGGGTATCGTTTAAATAGATATTTACAAACTACTAATGGAAATATCTTTGATGCTTCTGCGAAATATTTACCAGTGATTAATGTTTTATTATCTTTTGAAAAGGTTACCGCTGTTGAAAATGAATTGGAAAGTAATTGATTATCGTTGAATTTCAATCCATTGAATGTATTCTCTATCTTTTTAATTAAAATATTTTTACTTATAACATTTGGTACAATTTCTTCGGAAAATTTATTCTTACAAAATTGACTATTACCAATATGTGTTGAATCTAATAAATTTTCATTTTCATCTTTAAAACTATATGATTCATTATTATTTTCATTATTATTATTATTATTATATTTATTATTATTATTTAAATTATTATTATTATTATCATTATCATTATTATTTAAATTATTATTATCACTATCATTTATTTTAAATTTTATAAAATTTGGATTATTTTTGGAAAAATATAATTTATTTGAAATTGTAAAATTTAAATTTAATTTATTATAACTATTTAAATTTGAAATAATATTGGTTATAAATTTTTTATTGGTATTTACACATAATCTATTTGTTAAAGATATCATGTTTTTTAATTATTTAATCCGTAACAAATTTGATCCATTCAAATTGTCGTTTTTTGAAAAAAAAAAATAAAAAAAATTAAAATAAAAATAAAAAAAAATAAAAATAATTTTTTTTTTTTTTTTTTTTTTTTTTCACTTTTTTTTTTTTTTTCACCCCAACCCAAAAAAAAGAACCCCTTTTTTTTTTTTTTAATTTTTTAATTTTTTAATTTTTTTATTTTAAATTAAAGTTTATTATAATAATAATAATAAATAAAACTTTAGAAAGAATATTTAAAGTGTTATTATTCTTTAAATAAAATGTCAAATAATAGTAATAAAAGTAAAGAAGTTTCAATATTTTTATATAGAAATTTAGTAAGACAATGTTCAAAGATTGATAAGAACCCACAATACAAACAATACTTTGTTACACCAAAATCATTAAGACCAGGTTTACCAACATTCTTTTTACCAAGTGTATCTTTTTTACAAAAATTAAAAATTAAGTTTAGAGAAAGTTGCAATGAAAATTTAAAAACAAATGATATTGTTGTATGTATTATAATTATAATTATAATAATAAATAGAATGATTAATTATTAATGATTCATATATATAAACTAATAATAAATAAAATATAATAATAATAATAATAATAATAATAATAGAGAATAAATTCATCAATCAGCGACGGTTTTGCTGTTTTAAAGAATATAAATTTATCAAAATATGCAAACTATGAATCGAATCAAGAACAAATTATGTCGCAGATGAAAAATTTTTATAATAGGATAGGTGGTTTAAATAATGAGCATGAAATTGATCCAACTATACCTCAAAAATCAAGACCACTAAATTCCCAAATAAATAATAATAATATAAATAATAATATAAATAATAATAATAATACCACAATAAATACTAAAGAAATTAAAAATAAAGAAGAATCAAAAGTAGAACCAAAAATAACATCATCAACCTCACCAACCTCACCAACAACTCCAACAACAGAAACAGCAACTTCATCATCATCATCATCAACAACATCAGAAGATTCATTTAAAGGAAGTAAATTAACAAAAAGAGAACAAATAAAATTACAAAAACAACAATTATTAGAGAAACAAAAAGAAGTTAAAGATAGAAAATTTTGGCCAATCAAAAATAATATTGAAGAAATTGGTGAAGGGGAAGAGGAGGAAGAAGAAGGAGAACAAGAAAAAGGACAAGAAAATGGTGTAGTTAGATATAGTTCAATTAAACCTGGTACAATTTTAATCTCTCATCCATCATTAGGTGAACATTTGAATAAAAAGGTTGTATTGATCACTCATTCAATTGGTGGTCATCATTATGGTTTCTTTATTAATACTCCAATTCAAACTGGTGCAGCATTATCATACATTGATTTCGAAATGAAAACACACTACGACAGAGCAGCAGTAGAAGCCAATCGTTCTAAAAACTTTTCAAGACTCTTTATATACGCATTGAAAAGACCAATTGGTCCATTAAAAACTTTAAATTGGAATTTAGGTGGTCTTCAATCAATTACTGATCATTCTGTTTTATCACGTGGTTTTGATGGTTTAAATTGTACTCAAATCGTTCATCCTTATTCAAATTTATCTGGTTCTAAAAAAATTAGAGATGGTTTATATATTGGTGGCAAATTAAAAGAAGTTGGGTAAGTTATTATTATTATTATAATTATTAAAAAAAATAATCAAAACAAGAATTAACCTTTTTTTTTTTTTTTTTTTTTTTTTTTTTTTTTTTTTTTTTTTTTATAAAAAAATAGAGATAAAATTAGAAATAAAGAAATTGATAAAAATAAATTATTAATGTTTGTAGGTTGTTCTACATGGAATCCAGGACAACTTGAAAAAGAAATTAAAGAAGGTGCTTGGTTTAGAGCAGATTGTAGTAACGAAACAATTCTTAAACAATTAAAACCAAAAAATTTTTGGGCTGAAGCATTGGAATCAATGGGTGGTGATTATAGCGATTTAGTTAAAACTCATTTTTAAAATAATAAATTTAATCTTTTTTTTTTTTTTTAATAAATAATAATCCATGTTTAAAGGTTTTTTTTAAAAAAAAAAAAAAAAAAAAAAAAAAAAAAATCAAATAAATAAAAAAAATTAATAAATAAAATCTTTATTTAAATCTATCTTTAAAATGAAAATAAATTGGTTTGGATGAATGTTTTTCAAATTGTATTTTTGTGATTGTAATAGTTGATAAGAGGAGATTGGTGAGTTTAAAATTGTAACGACGTAAAGATATAAATACCAATTCACGTAATTCATTTTGTGTAAGTATACCATTTCTAAAATTATCATTTGAGTTTGATTTTGATTTTGAATCTGTTTTCTTTTTAAAGATATACATATGGTTTGATAAAAGATATTCTAATGTGAAAATTTGTTGTTGGGAAACTGCAATTATTAAACAATTCTATATCACTATATTCTAAATTCTCTAATAGTTTATCACCACCACCAATCGTTATTATATATTTCAACATTTTTAAACTTTTATAATTAAAAACTTTAAAATTATCATTAAATTTATTAATTTTATTTTTGTTTTTTTTATATATTAATTTGATAAATGATTTTAATGCTACTAAATTTGATGATTGAATAATTTTAATAAATAATTCATTAAGATTAAAGTTTTTTGAATAATATTCATTATTACCAAATAATTGATTATAAAATAGTTCATCCTTTTTAATTAGTTCTAAGATCAAATTTGGGAATGTTTCTCTAATAATACCTGTAATTTTAATTTCAAAAAATAAATATTGATTATTTTTGACTTTATCTTTTAAAATTTCAATACCATTTGTATATTTAGATAAAATTTCTGAAACATTATATAATCTATCATATGAATAAATATTTGAAAATTCAAAATTTGAATATATAATTTTATTCAAAAATTTATTTCTATAAAATTTCCAAAGTTTATTTCTATTTTTAAAAAAAAAAAAAAAAAATAATATAAAAAAATAAAAAAAAAATTTTCATTCACAAAACAAGTAAGCCCATCTTTTTCTTAAAAAAAAAATGAAAATATATTTATTTTTTTTAGTGGAGCAACAACACTTTTTTCTCTTTTAAAAATTAGCGATCCCTTTTTTTTTTTTTTTATCGTATGGAGAAGTGGACTTGATGCTAATGAAGTAATGGGGTACCAATAAAAAAAAATTGTTGCATTTCTCAACACAATTTTTTTTTCGTGACACCTCCTTGCATTTTTTTTTGCTCGTGCCCGTTCGATATTTTGTGATAAAAAAAAAAAAAAACAAACGAAAATTTTTTTAATTTGTATCTCGAAAAATGATCTCTTCAAAATCAAAAAAACATTACGAAAATAATTCTTTTTTTTTTTTTAAGTTTAAAATTTTGATTTTGACGCAAATTGATTGTAATTTTTTTTTTTTTCTCAACCATACTCTTTTTTTTTTATATATAAAAATAATTTTTTTTTTTTTATATTAAAATAAATAAAACAAAAATAATAACATGAGAAATAAATATATAATATTTTTATATTTATTTGTAATAATATCACAGATTTATTGTAGTGATCCTCCAAAATGTAAAACAACAAAAAATGTTTACAAGGATAGTCAGGTATTTGGAGATGGAGATTCTAAAGAAAAGAATGTGGAATGGTGGTTTTTAGAGCAATTGAGTCACAGTAAAGGTGCTATTTATACTGATAGCACATTAAAAGAAATGAATTCAGAGATTAATGAAATAGTTGATTTTAATATTAGAGATCCAAATACAACAAAACCAAACCCGATTACATCAACATACAAACAGAGTTTACCAAATGAATCTGGTGCTATTTTATTTAATAGTTTATCTTATAATGATCAACCCAGTCATGGTGATAATAGTGTTTGTGTTAATTATTTTATCTTTTTTTTTTTTTTTTTTTTTTTTTTGATTATTATTTTGTTGTTAATAGTTTTCTAATATTTTTATTTTATTTTTATTTTTTTTATTTATTTATTTATCTAAAAAAAGGCACATGCAAAAGGATTTTTCATTTGGAATGAAAATGGGGGAATTCATGTAATTCACAGTGTTCCAAAATCTCCAGAAACAGGATATGAACCTCTTTTTAATTTCAATGAAAATACTTTAAATAATCAACATGCTCAACATTCAATTTGTATAACTTTGTCAAAAGAAGAACTTTATATTATTCCAAAGTATATTATTTATAGTAATTTAAATATTCAAACCATTAATACAGTTTCAACAGTAAATGGTAATAAAAAGGTATCATCAGCCAATTATTATTCCGAAAATCTCCAAACAAAGGTTGAAAGGATAAGCACAGGAGTCATTAAGTTGGAAAAAATTAATAGTACAATTTTAGCATCACAAATTCCCAAAACTTTTAAAGAATTGGATAGTCTAATGAGTGAATATATTTTTGTTGGAAAAAATAATGATGGTGATCCTGATATATGGGATGGAATTATTTATTTAAATAAATGGTCACAATTGGTAAGTAATTTTAATTATAAATTTGTGTTAATAAATCATCAAACTTACATTCTTAAAATAGGCAGATTTAATTCTAGACAAAGATATTACATCATCAGATACAGCTCAAAATCCTCTTGAAACAAATGTTCACTATAATAAAATTTATGAGAGTAAAAATAAAGGGGATTACTTCATTCAAACAACAAATAAATACCTCTATAAAGAGTATAATGAAAAAATTGAGGAAAATATTAAATTTTTAATAATTTGGCATTATATAGATAATTTTAAAAATGGTAATAATTTTAAAACAATGGTCCATACTCAAACAAAGGTTTCAAAAAGTAAAAATGCAATTTCTCAAGCAGTTGAATCAATTTATCTTTCTTACAGATTCGAAACACCTTGGTCAAAAGTTATTAGTGCTGATTCAGGAAGTGACCATTCAAAAATTTCTTATCAATTCAATAATATAGATAAAGTAGATAGCGGTGGCGGTGGTGGGACTATTTGCTTTGGTGATTTAAATTGGCAAAGAAAGCAAGAGGCACGTGGAGGTGGTGCTTTTTGTAGTGATAAAATGAAATATCTTTCTGAATACTTTTACAGAAGAGTTGGTATAATTAGACACCCAGAGGAAAATCAATATCTTAAAAAAGAATTATTAAGATTAAATAGCATTGCAGGTCAAAAGTTGAATTTAAACGGATTAATAACTAAATATCCAAAGGAACTCAAAGTCATTTTAGGTGACAGAAAGCTAGACTTTGAAACCAAGGTTAAAGGTTATGGAGATGATGAAAAATACTATCATTTGAATCCATTTATTATCGTTTACAATAATGAAAAAGATGAAGATAAATTATTTTCAAATGAATATAATTATGGTTATGACAATGTTTATATTCCACTATTAACCCAACTTAAGGATCAAACTTCAACAAATAAATACAAATCAGAGTTATTCGATTTCAATGTGTTTCCATCAATTAAAAGGGAAATTATTTTATGTGATGATAATGATGTCACTTGTAGATTTGAAAAATCCAAATCTTACCAATTGTATAAAGATATCTATGTTGAATCAACATTAACAGTTACTTTAAAAGATAGACGTGTAAACGATGAAACAGAAAATACAATTGTTGTACCAACATCAACAGTCACACCTTTCCCAGACAAGATATATATCGATTTAAAAACTGTGGATTCAGTTAAAAGACTCTATGAAAAATTGAATTTTAAAAAAAATGAAAACATCATTCAATTGAAAGAAGTCAATATAGAAGATTTAGAAAAATTTAAATTCCCAGATGAAGGCGATCAAAGTGATAGCGAAGAAGGTCATGATGATAAAGATTATAATGAAATTAATAAAAAAATATGTAAAGCTTATCCAAGTGATACAGATTCAAAAATCATTAATTATCATCCGGATTGTCAAGATCATCTTATCTATTGTATTCTCTTAACAGAAAATAAACATGGTGATCTACAAAATATCAATTCCATTGAAGAGTTTAGAAAAGTTTTGGGTGAATATACCGAAGGTGTAAGTATTAAATTTATTTTATTTTAATTTAATTTTTTTAAAATTTAACTAATTCCAAAAATAAAATTTTTTAGTTTTTAAAATTGGATAAATGGTGCATTAAGAAATAAAAAAAAAAATTCTATTTTAAAATAAATATCACATTTAATTTTTTTTTAATGGTTAATCAAATAAAAAAATGAAGCTTGAAAATATGAAGATGGATGCCATAATTGAATTACTGTAGCCAGATTTTCTAATTATTCTTTTTGATTTAAACCATTGAATTTATCATTTTTTTGATTTTTAATTTCATCCTGTTTATCTTTTTCTAGTTTTTCTATTTCTTTTTTAATTTTGCTTTTACCTTTACTATTACTATTACTATTAATAAAATATTAATTGGATAGTTAGCTATAATTTGACCCCTTGAATGTTACAAAAAGGTTAAAAATAATTTAGTTTTTTTATTAAAAAATTAAAATTAATTAGAAATATTCAGAGGAATAATTAATATTAATATTAGTAAACAATAATTAAAATGTTATACATGTAAAAACACTAAAAATGAATTTTGTATCAAATTAAATTATTGATAAAACCATGTTTTTATTTTGTTTTAATGCAAACATAAGTTGAATATGAAACTGAATAAGTGGAGTTTTTATGGTATTATCTGTGCATGTTAGATAAGTTGAAAGATCATAATGAAGTTCTTTTTCATTTGTTGGACATTTGACATTAGTTCCAATCGTTGGTTGGAGATCTATTGAATATGGATTGGCTGAATCATAAATACATTTGGAATCATCATCAATTGATGGAGTTGGTGGTAATGTTGGTTCTGGAATTATGTTATCATCTTGTGATGGTTGAGATTTCATTGTACATCTATAGTATGGATAATCTGTGGTGCATGTAATTGAGTTCTTATAGAAAAAGATTTTAGAATGTCAATATAATCTTTTTCAGATACAGATGATACCCGTATCTGCTAAACAAGAAATCGTATTATTATCTTGACTTAATGATTCATCTTTTGAACATGAAAGTGTAGTATTCATAATGAAGTAATTTTCAGTTTCATTATTATAACATCTTAATGGACTATTATTAGAGTGTGTTGATAATGAATTTTCAATGAGATTATATTGACATTCTAAAATATTTGAATATTCATCATCTTCAATTGGATCGGATTAATTTTAATAGAAGTTTCTGTTTTTTCAATGGTTGTTGTTGGTTTATTATTAAATTTAACAACAATTTCATCAGATCCATCATCATATTCTATAAAGTTATTACCAATAAAATTGGCTTCTCATATGAGAAGTAAACGGTTTCATTTGAATCTTGATTACCAACTTTAATAATAGTATTGAATTTATGGTTTTATTTTCATTCTGGTTGTAATGATCTGGTAACTCTTTTGGAATAAAGTTATTACCTGTTATTATAATTTCATTGTTACCATCTGTTGAAGAATAGTAATGTGTTTCATTTCCAGTGGAATTATTGATTGTATCAAGTTTTGGTGGATCGTAAGAATACAAATAATCAGTATGATTTGGTGATTGAAGGCCTACTTTTACAATGATTGTATGATTAACACCAATTCCTGGTGGGATTGTACAATTTAATTCATAGGAACTGGTCCAATTAATTGATTGACAAAGATAGCTTTCACCAATTAATATTTCTGATTGATTTAACCATTGTGCAATAGTTTCATTGTTTTCATAGTATGGACTTAAATTTTCGAATGGTAAAAAGTTGTAACCATTTATAACGATAACCTCACCACCATCAGTGTTTGTTGATAAAGAGTTTTGTGTTAATTTTTCAATCCATGGTTCATAATAAGAGTAGGTGAAAGTTTGGTTTTGGTATTCTGAAATTTTGATACTGATTGATTTATCTATACCAATCGAATCAGCTAAAATACAATTTACTATATCAAAGTTTTCATCGATATATTGATAATTATTATATTTTAAATATTGACAAATTCCTTGATCTTTTATATCTATATCTTCAATAATTTCTAAACTTTCACAGAAATCGAATTCGCAACTTGCATAAAACTCTTGATTGATAATAATATCCACTTGTTCTGCAATGTATGTACCTAAACCTCTACCTATTACTGTGAAATAATTTGTACCTGTTGTGTTTAATTTTGATTCATAATTTGAAAGAATGACTTGGTCTATAATTGGTGAAGGATAACTAAATGATATTTCTTCTAAACTGTATTGATCATCTGAATGAACAACTACAAGTCCACTAATAAATCCAAATGGTGCTGAAGCAATAATCTCTTGGTTTGAAATGAATTCAATATCATTTATTAATATGTCTCCAATTTTTACTGATTGACCTTTTCTAAAATTATTACCATTAATTGTAACTTTTGTATTGTAATCTCCATTTGTTGGTAATATACTATTAATAATTGGTCTTTCAAATGAAAATTCTAAATTAATATCATCGTTTATAAACATCGGTAAACTATCACTATAAAATAATTGAATGAAACTGTAAAAAAATATTTTTAAATATTAATAAATATTAATAAATTTTTTTTTTTAATTTTTTTTTTTTCACTTACTTTAAAGAACCTAAACCAGAAGCAATAAATGAAAATGAATCAACTCCATTTATGCTTGTTAATCCAAATATAGTATCAGTTAATTCAAGATCATCAATAAAAACTTTGATTGTTAAAATATTATTTAAAATAATTGATTTATTTTTTGGTAAATCGTTGTCATTTCCTTTTGAATATAGTTTATCGCAAATGGATAATACTCTATCCAATGTTTTTAAATCTGCTCTAATTGTTGAAAGTTCAATGGCTCGAGGGTATTGGGCAAGTTTTCCTAATGCAATTTCGTCATCTTGAAATAATTTATCATTTTCAATATTATCAAAAAAATAATTTAAAGATGTAAACTATATCTACTATAATAATAATTTCGGTTGGATCTTCACCTTCTTTTTCATTTCCAAATTCTTTTTTTTTTGCCATTTTTTTCTTTTTTTTTTTTTTTTCTCCTTTTCTGTATCATCCACATCACTCTCTTTTGGAATTTCTTGGTCTATTATTTTCATTATCCTCTTCATCTTTTTTAGTTTTTAATTTTTTTGATATTCTTTTTTTTTTAGTAATTAGTGAATTGATTGAATTTAAATCAATTGTTTCACCTTTTCCCCTTTTTTTTTTTGGAAAGTTCATCATTATAATCCATTTGTTTTTAAAAAATAATTATTGGTGTGTTTGTGATTTTGGTGTTTTAAAAAAAAAAAAAAAAAAAAAAAGAAGTAAAAAAAAAAATAAAAAATAAAAATAAAAAAAACTGGGTCCAAGATAAAAAAAATTTGAATTTCTGATAAAAAAAATTATTTTCTTGGTTTTTTCTCTGTTTTTCAAATTTCCTCTTAAAAATATTTTATTTTTAATTTCTAAAAAATAAATAATAATAATAATAATAAAAATTCATATTTAAAGGTTTAAAAAAAAAAATAAAATAAAATAAAATAAAAAATAAAAAAAATCAAATAAACAAATTAATAATTAACTAAAATCTTTATTTAAATCTATCTTGAAAATGAAAATAAATTGGTTTGGATGAATGTTTTTCAAATTGTATTTTTGTGATTATAATAGTTGATAAGAGGAGATTTGTAAGTTTAATATTGTAATGACGTAAAGATATAAACACCAATTCACGTAAGTCATTTTGTGTAAATATACCATTTCTAAAACTATCATTTGAGTTTAATTTTGATTTTGAATCTGTTTTCTTTTTAAAGATATACATATGATTTGATATAAGATATTCTATTGTGAAAATTTGTTGTTGAGAAACTGCAATTATTAAAATATTATAAAAAATAATTGATTCTATTTTTGATAAATTATTGTCATTTCCTTTTGAATATAGTTTCTCACAAATGGCTAATACTCTATCCAATGTTTTTAAATCTGCTCTAATTGTTGAAAGTTCAATGACATGTTGGTATTGAATAAATTCTTCTAATGTAATTTCGTCATCTTGAAATAATTTATCATTTTCAATATTATCAAAATAATAATTTAAAAGATGTAAACTATATCTACTTATATGACTATTTCTTGGTGAAAGATCTTGATAAATTTTAAAAGCAATACGAAGAGATTTAAGTGGGATTAAATTAAAATATCGACTCATAAAGTGGTCATCAATTTTTGGCCAATTTGGAAAACTTTGAACTATTTTAACTTGATCAATTAAACATTGGCAATAATCACTGTGATTTTCATAAAAATCTATTGGTTTAAATTGTAAAATTTTCTCTAAATTATATTTGTATGGATTTTTAAAAACATATTTAATAAAAGATACTGATAGTTTGGCCTGAGGGGAAAATGTTATTAATCTATAATATAAACTTTTATTTGCAATCATCATTTCGAGGTGTTTGGAATATTTTGGGTCTGCCATATTTGCAGTAAATGAAAAATGATGTAATTTGTTGAATAAATATTCAAACATTTCAATTGATTTGATATTTTCGAAAATTGAATGTTCACTTAATTGTTCATTCTGATCAGTTTTTTGAGCAACAATTAAACTTTTATTGACTCTAGAAAAAAAATAATCTACCAACTCTAAATTATTATTTTTAACAAGTAACATTAATAAAAAAATTGGAAATAATTTTTCGTTACTTGATGTAAGAATATCATTGATTAAATTATCTATTAATTCAATTTGAGATTCTTTTTTTGGACATTTTTTAAAAAGAATAAAGTTTTCATTTATAAAAAAGTATATATAAAGATTATCATCAATTTTAGATTTATATGTAAGGTCATCAAAAGAACATGTGGACCATATTCTATAATTTGCGTGTTCTAATATAATTTTTCCAAATGCGAATATATTTCTCGTTTCGACTGATATACTATTTAAAAGTTGGTACAAATTAAAATCTTCTTTAACTTTAAATTCTCCTCTATAACAAATAAAGTATTCAACAAACCAATGTGATCTTGGATTGTTTACAATATGATAAATACTTAATAGTTTAGATATGGTTTCATTTTCTTTACATTGGTAATTAATTGGATGATAAACACTTGATTCTAGTTGATCATTTGAAAATGTTGATTTAATAAATTCAATTTTATTTTTAAATTCATCAATTAATAATTCAATTTCATTGCTATTGAATGACTCCTCTTTATGCCATGGATATTTAAATTGAATAGCAAGTTTTTTAAATGTTTCCCAATAATCTAATGAATCGAAAAAAGTGATCAATTCTATTAATGTTTTTAAATTTTCTTTTTTTTCAGATTTAAATAAATCAAATAAAATCCTAATGAGACTTGGAATTGCAGTATCTGAATGTTTTTCATTGGTTTTTAATAAGTTGATTAAATATTTTATTGTGTCATAATATTCATCATCTCTAGAATTATAATTATAATTATAATTATAATTATAAATACTATAACTAAAATAATCAGAATTACTATAATAATATGAAATACCAGATACAATATTATCAATATTATTTTCAATTTCTCCATTGAAAATATGTGGTAATATAAGTTTAATAAATTCAAGTCTATAATCAGAGATTGAAGCCTTTAAATCTTGCATTGTTGGTGTGTATAATGAATTTTCAATTAAAACTTGTAAACCTACAATACAATTTGCTGCTTTTAATTGATCTACTATAATTCCAAATTTATTATTATTGTCTAAAAATGGAATTTGATCTTTATAATTTTTGCAAAGATTTCTATAAAATTCTTTATCATCTTGAATTTTTAAAAATATTTCATACCATCCCATTGTTTTTTCTACACGATTTAAAGTATGAAATACCTTTGGAAAAAATGATAAATATTTATTTGATTTTACTTTATCTTTTAAAATACTAATTTGATTATTTTTTAACATTGAGTCTACTGATACAATATGATCATATTGAATCATTGAGATTGTTAATGTCTGAGTGTGTAACATTATAGTTTTAAAAATTGATTTGTTTTTAAAAACTTTCCAAAATAATAATTCATTTTCTCCATCTTTACCACCAATTGGAATAACTAATGAACCAAATGTATTTTTATTGAATGGATTGATATTATCTCTTTTAATTTTATTTTCAATGATTTCATTATTGATTTTTATAAAATTTTTTATTATTTCAATTAAGTCATGTTTTTTAATACCATTTTCAAATAAACCAATTGAGGTTGCAATGAATTTAATTTCTTCTAAATTTTTATATTCTAGTTTATCGATTTTAACCTGATCCCATTTTATTGGTTTAGAATAATCAATTGGATCTTCATCTTCTTTTAAAGAGTCAATTGGGTCTTCATCTTCTTTTAAAGAGTCAATTGGATCTTCATCTTCTTTTTCATTTTCCAATTGTTTTTTTTTCTCCTTTTCTGTATCATCCACATCAGTCTCTTTTGGAATTTCTTGGTCTATTATTTTATTTTCATCTTCCTCTTCATCTTTTTTAGTTTTTGATATTCTTTTTTTTTTTAGTAATTAGTGAATTGATTGAATTTAAATCAATTGTTTCACCTTTTCCCCTTTTTTTTTTGGAAAATTCAGATAATAAATTATAATCCATTTGTTTTTAAAAAATAAAATTAATTTGTTTGTTATTATTAAACTTATAAAAAAAAAAAAAAAAAAAAAAAAAAATACTGACAAAAATTTGTCAAAGATAAAAAAAAAAAAAAAAAAAAAAAAAAAAAAAAAAAACAATTAAATATAGTGTTGAAATTTTTACATCGACCAAACTTAAAAAAACAGGTTTTTATTCTTTAAAAAAACTTCCTCTTATAGAATATTATATTTTTGGTTTTTATTTTATTTTTTAATTTAAAAAATAAAATAATTGGTATAAAAAAAAGAAATGATTTTGAAATCTTGGATATTTTTTTTTTTTTTTTTTTCTTTATATATATTTATTTTATTTTATTTTCAAATTTTAAAATTATCAAATTGATTATTTTTATCAATTAAAGAACAATCATTCAAATAATTTAAAATATGCTCGAGTATTAAATAGTCGCCACTTCTTGGTAAAGGTTGTAATTTTTGATTTGAGAATCTCATTGAAGATTGTGGTGAATGATTTGGAGTGGCTAAAGGAGTTGCCAATGGTGTTAAATTTGAAGAAGGGATTGGAATTGTTGAAGCTGGTGTTGAATTTGTAAATAAATTAAAAGATGGTGGAATGGGTTGTTTTATTGATGAATAAAATTTAAGTGTTTCATTCAATGTCATTGCTTTTCCTAATAATTCTCTAAGTTTATCCTCTAAAAACATTATACAAGTTTCTGGTGGCATTCCAATTGTCCAAAAATAAACTATTGATGATAAAACTGATGATATATAATCTGATGATACACCATTTAATACTTTAATATCAGGATATGATACATTATTTCTAATTTAAATTTAAAAAATTAAAAAAATTAATATATATATATATATATTTTTACGAAATTAAAATAATAAATAATAAAACAATTTACATTTGAACAGGAGGATTTGAAGAAAGCCAAAGATTTTCTTTACTACAAATTATAATATCAACTTTACATCTTGTAACATCAGCAATGATAGCATTTGATTCTTTAATTGGAGAAGAGAAAGGATGATGATCAACCCATAATCTAAGATCTTCAATTAATTTTGGATAGAAATCATCTTTTTGTAATGCCATTATTGAGAAATCACTAATATACTTTGAAGAGCATGTACCAGTTAGTGATCTTGAAATATCGAAAAAGTAATTTGGTAACTTTAAATTTTGTGTTCCAATCGTATAATCTGTATGTTGTGATTTCGCTGATAATGATAATGATTCATTAAAATGATCATTTAATAATTTACTTGTATTTGATTTAATATGTGATGGATGATGTTGTTGTTGTTGATGATTATGTGATGATGATGATGATGATGATGAGGATGGTGATTGTTGTTGTTGTTGTTGTTGTTGATTATCTTGTTGATTATCCAAAAAGTTTATTAAAAATTCATTTTCATTATATAATGGTTTATGAGTTTGTTGAGTATTTGATAAAAAGTTTTTATTTATAATTAATTCAAAAGTTCTCCAAAAGTAACTAACTATATTCAATAATTTCTTTGATAAATCATCCTTTTGAGATAATATTATTAGTTTACTTAGTTTATAATTTCCTCTATTATTTTTACAACCTGGTGAAATACAACCACTATATCCATAAATTTGAGATAATTGATAAAGAAATTGATTTTGAAAATTATAATCGTTATTGCATTTTTCATTTGTACATCTAAATGATGGTGAATTTCCATTTGCTGATAATATATTACTTAACCATGTTTGATTATATGATAGAATCGTTGAAATTAAATTTGATAAAAAACTAAAATAAAAAATAAAAAAAAAAAAAAAAAAAGGTTAAAAATCTATACAAACCCCTAATAATTAATAGATACATACAATTTTGATTTTTGAGAATTATAAATTGGTAATAATTCTCTTAAACTTTCTAATAAAACTACATATGTTTGTCTTTTTGTACTTGGATTTGTTAATGTATCCAACCATAAAGGTTTTTCCAATCTTGGTGCTGTATAAAAATCTTTAATATAAACTCTAAATTTTTCAACCTCAGCATATAATTGATTAATTTCTGTAACTCCAAATCCATTTAGCTATTAATAATAAAAAAAAAAAAAAAAATAAAAAAAAAAAAAATAAAAAAAATAAAAAAAAATAAAAAAAAAAAAAGAATTAGTTTAAAGTGATAAATAAATAAATAAATAAATAAATAAATAAATAAATAAATAAATAAATAAATAAATAAATAAATAAATAAATAAATAAATAAATAAATAAATAATACATACTGAACCATTCTTTGGTAAATTTGTAAATTTTGAATATAATTGATTTTTTAATAATTTTACAATAAATTTAATTCTCATATCAATTATTAAAAAATGAGTTATAATAAACTGATGGAAATTTGAAACGGATTCAATGTTTCCTGGTTTTTTATTATTATCTGATGATGGTGATGGTGATGGTGAAGATGATGATGATGGTGATGATGATGAATTTGGAGTAGTTGTTGTTGTTGGAATTGATTTTAATTGTTCAACAGTTGGTCCAAAAATTACACATATTGCAACTGTTAATTTTGTTACTTTTGGTTGTGATAATGGTGATCTTGGTATTCTACCACCAAGTGATGATGATGATCTTATTCTATTTGATGATGATGATAACGATGCATTATTATGATTAACTCCATTCATATCTTTTGTTGGTGTCGTATGAGGTATACCTGTATCTGATGAATTCAAATTTATACTATTATTATTATTATTATTATTATTATTATTATTATTATTATTATTATTATTATTATTATTGGTGTTGGTGCCATTTTGGCTATTACTATTATTATCTGCACTATCAGATGATAATACTGAAGCTGTATCAGAGACATTTTTATTTTGTTGTGATAATAAATCTGCTGATGATGATGACTGAGTCATTTGCGATTTATTGTTGTTGCTATTGTTACTGTGATTATTATTATTGTTGTTGTTGTTGTTGTTGTTATTATTATTATTATTATTATTATTATTGCTACTATTGTTGTTATTATTATTATTATTATTGTTATTGCTACTATTGTTATTGTTACTATTGCTATTGTTACTATTATTACTAGTATGATTTGGTGAAGAAGGTGCAGAAGATAAATCCAAACTACTATGAGGTGATTTTTCTTCTCTCTTTAAATTTAATGTAAATAATTTTGTAAGTAAAACTTGTTGACTATCTGGTAAATAATGTATTTTTGTAGTTGTTCCCTGTATATTCATTGGTACCGTACCAAACATCATTTCTCTTAACATATCAATTTTACCTGTCTAAAGTAACAATAAGTATGTATTAATATATATATATATATATATATGTATTGATATGTATTGTATATTGATATGTATAATAATAATAATAATAATAATAATTACTCTTGTTTGATTTGGAGAAGGTGTAGAAGGTTTACCATTTAAATTAGAATTATTTGTAGAAGTTGGTGAAGGTTTTGTAACAATTGTTGGATTACCACTTGAATTTAAAATTACTTTTGTAGTTGTACCATTGGTTGTACCTGTAGCCTTTGCTTTATTCTTTAAATAATCAACTTGAAGTGTATCGAATAAGAGTGTACTTGAATTTTGATAAACTACAAACCTAATTTGATCATTATTTAATTCAAATTCTGGTGACCTACTACTAAAAATCATATTTTATTTTATAGCATTAGAATCAAACACAAAATAAATAAATAAAAAAAATAATAATAATAACAATAATACCTTTGATTTGAACTTGAATCTGATCTAAAAAATTTAAAAAATCCCTCCATTTATGTATTTATATATATATGCGAGTTATTTTATTTTTTATTTTTTTTATTTTTTTTTTTTTGGATGTATGATGTGTTTGAAAAAAAAAAAAAAAAATTGTTATAAATACATTAATATATTGTACTAACAATAATTAAATTAGTAATACATATAAAATGTTATTTAGAAACTAAAGAAAATAAAAAAAAAAAAAAAAAAAGATGAAAAATAAAAAAAAAAAGTAAAAGACGGGAATTGGGTTAATATATTTTGTGTATCGGGAGAAATAATTTTTTTTTTTTTTTTTTTTTTTTTTTTTAATTTGAAAAAAAAAAAAAAAATAAAAAAATTTTAAAAAAAAAAAAAAAAAAAAAAAAGATATTTGAGACAAATAAAAGTGAAATTAAAATTTTAAGTGTTTGATATATTTACAAAGGTTTATTCTATTTATTTTTTTTTTTTTTGAAAAAAATTATTGCTGTGGGGTTGAAGAAATTAGTAGTTGAATTATTGTTATTACTATTATTACTATTATTAATTATCGAGATTAAAAAAAAAAAAAGAAATTAATCTTTTTTTTTTTTGGATTTTTCTCTTTTTTTTTTTTTTTTTTTTTTTTCCTGGATTTTTTTTTTTTTTTTTTTGATTATAATTTATAATGTACAAATATAATTAGGATCTTCATAATTAATAATCATTATTTAAATGATCATCAGGATTAATGTTTACAGCAAGTGGAGCAACGGATGGTGCGCTTTGAGAATGAGAATGACGTGCGGTTTTGCTTGGTTTGGTACTATTTCCTTCATTTTGATCACTATTGTAGCAACCACGGCAAACGGAAATATATTTATCTATACCACCAATTAATTCGATATCATCACTTTCGACGATACGTTTTGAAAAGGCGGCTTCATTGTAGCAAACCATACAAACGGCAGTTAACTTTGTAATATATTCAGCCTTTGATACTAAATCAATGACTGATTGGAATGGTTTTCTTTGGAAGGTACCATCTAGTGCGGCAATTATAACGGTTTTACCTTGATTTGCCAAGTCTTCACTAAATTGTACAACGTCTGGGAAAAATTGGCCTTCATCAATACCAATTACATCATAGTTTTGTGCTTGTTCTTTAACATCTTCTAAAATTGAACATGGGAAAGCTTGATAATTTTGTCTGATTGAAAAGAAAAGAAATAAAAAAAAAAAAAGTTAATAAAATGTTTTTTTAATCTTTTCCATAGTAATAAAAAAAAAACTTACTTGTCATGGGTAACTAAAAATGATTTATCAATGTTATCGTTATATCTAGTATCTTTACTATATTTAATTAATAAGCATTTTTTGTTTGCAAAATTAAATCTTTTAATTCTTCTAATGAGCTCAGTGGTCTAGTTTATATTATTAAAAAAAAAAAAAAAAAAAGGGGGGAAAAAAAAAAAAAAAAAACGAAAATTAGTTTTTTTTTTTTTTTTTATGTGGGTTTTTTTTTTTTTTTTTTTTTTTTTTTAATTACCTTTCCGCTAAACATTGGACCAAAGATGACTTGAATTTTACCAGCAATTTGAGTTACAATCATTTTTTGAATTTAATTTTAATTAATTATCAATTTAAATTTGAATTTTTTAAATGGGGAATAAAAAAAGATGAGAGTGAAAAAGATATACTAAAAGTATAAATTTATATGATGTAAGTTATTTAATAATAACGGTTTTAATTTGTATGAAAGCAAATTTATAAGATATATATATGATTTTTTATTAATTAAAAAATATATATATAAATATGATTAAGTGTGTGAGTGTGTGTATATGTAAAAAAAAAAAAAGAAAAGTTTAAAAATTTTTTCAATTTATATTTTATTTTTTTTATCCGTTATTTCGAAGAAAAATAAAAAAAAAAATAAAAAAAAAAAAAAATTAAATATTATATTTAAATTTGAATTTGAAAAAAAATAAAATTAAATAAAAATAAATAAAAAAAAAAAAACCTGCGGAAAATCTGTGATTTTCAAAAACCAATAAAAAGTAAATTATCTGCTGTCGCTTTCATATCAAAAAAAAAAAAAAAAAAACCAAAAAAAAAAAAAAAAAAAAAGAAAAAAATGAAAAATAAAAAAGAAAAATAAAATTTAGAAGAAAAAAAAAAAGATATTTAGATATTTTTTTTTTTAAAAATTAGATACCTAATTAAATAAGCACTATTTTTGCTTATTTAATTTCAATTTTATTTTACTTTTTTAAATATTCAAATAGAAATATTTTCAAATCGAACCATTATTAATTTTCATTCTATAAAAAAAAAAAAAAAAAAAATAATAATAATGTTTTTTGAAGATAAAAGTTATTTTTTATTACTTTTTTTTATTTTTTTTTTTTTTTTCTATTATCAAATATGATTATTACAAATGATTGTTATGAAATAGGTTTTTTTTTTTTTTTTTTTTTTTTTTTTTTTTTTTTTTAATATATATATATATAGTTTACATATTTAATAAATTTAATTGATATTCATCATTAAATATTGAAGTTAAATTATTTTCTGGTAAAGCACCAAAAAGTATTGGAATTCTACAAACGACATTAAACGCTCTCTTTACAAAACATTGAATTACAATATTGTAATGGCATTTAATTAAAGTACCATTTGTAGTTTGATTAAAACCTTTGATTTCATTTGTATCAAATAAAATTGTATCACTAAAATTACAATGTGCATCAACACCATTAAATCGTTGACTAGTTTTAAAAGTACATTTTTTAAATATTAAATTATTATTATTATTATTATTATTCTTTGAAGATGATGTATTTGAAGAATTTGATAAAAATGATGAAGATGATGGTGATAAAGTTAGATCTGTAATATTTGGTTGTTGTTCATCATTATCTTTTTCAATTTGTTGTTGTTGCTTTTCATTATTATTTTTTGATTTTTTAATTAAACTTAATGAGATATTTTGAATTTTTTTAATTGAAATTAAAATATAATCAATACTTCTTGATGATGCATTTTCAATTTTTATATTGATTGGAATTTTTTCATTTGCAAAGAAAATCGTTCTTTTCAAGGCAACCTTTAATGAAATTTGACCAGAATTTACTAAAAATGATTTCTTTTTCTCCATTCTAATCGGAATTTCATTAACTTTTGCAGCAATTATAGATGGTTCACAAACTGTAAAACTTTTTTTAATTTTATAATCTTTTAATAATTCATATAATGATTTTAAATATTCTTTTTTATTTCTAATATTTTCATTATCTTCATTATCATCATGTTGATTATAAAAATTATTATTATTATTTTCATCATTATCTTCTTCTTCATATAAAATATCTTGAAATGAAATTGAAAGTTTATAAATAATTGCTGATAATATTTTTTCATTTGTTTCTTTATCAATTGTAAAATCACTAAATGAACTTGGTAAATGTGATGGTAATAAAAAAGAAAATGGAATTATATGTAAACCAGAATTCATTATACCACCATTATCATCAGTTTGAAAAATTGAATCACCAGATTCATAAATTGTTTTTTTTTCTTGATTTTTATAAATTAATCTATTTTCATTAAATAAATTTAAATTATAATTACTTGATGAATTTAATGAAAAATCAGATGATGATGAAGTTAATGGATTAATTTTTAAAAAATTTGTAATACTTGAACTGTTCTTTAAAACATTAAATATCTTTGAATTCTTTTTTAATGTACCACCTTTATAATTATTAAAATTATAATTATTTAAATTAATTGATTGACTATTTCTTAATGAACTACCACAGTTTGAAGAATTTGAAAAACTTTTTAAAGAAGATGCATCAATTAATTCAAATGATTGATCTCTTATTAATGATTCTGAATTATTATTTTCATTATCATTATCATTTTCTTTTTCTTTTTCTTTTTCCTTTTCTTTATCTTTTTTATTTAATTTTTGAGGTGATTGTGGTGATTGGTAATGATTGATTATAACATGTTCAAAAACTTTCCATTTTAAATTTAAACCAGATGTTTTAATATCTTGATTTAATGAAATTTCTAAATTACCAGTTACTTTTTGACCAGCAATGAAATATCCATTTGATAAATTAATTTTAATTGAGTCAATTAAATTATCGATTTCACATGTTGCGTTGTTGGTTTGTGATGTTTCATTTAAAAACATTAAATTATCTTCAATGTGTTGTTGATCATTTTTATTAAAATAATTATTACCATCATCAATTTCTGCACCATTGATTTGAATAATTTGAGATTTCATTAAAACGTTATCCATATTATTTTTATTTAATCTATCAATATTATTATTTAATAATTTTTTAAAAATTTTAATTTTTGATTTTGATTTTTTATTATTATTATTATTATTATTTATATTAATATTATTAATATTATTAATATTATTATTACTTTTTTTTAAAATATTATCTTTTGATTTTTTTAAATTATTATTATGATAAAAATTATTATTATTATTTAATAAATTTAAATTTTTTTCAAAATTTTCATTATTTTCAATAATATTATTATTATTATTTTTAAAATCAAATTCATTATTATAAATATTTATAGATTTATTTTTAGCATCACAATTATTTTCTAACTGGTGTTGAATTATATTATCACAATTATTTAAATTTTGAAAAACTGGTGGTTGTGGTGGTGATGGTGGTGCTGGTGGTAATTCTAATTTTTTGAAAAGTGTGCTTTTGTGTGTATTATTAGAAGTGGGTGTTAGTGGTTGTGTGAGTGTGTGTGGTTGAGATAATATTTGTTTGTTTTTATCATTTAAATTTTCGATGTGTGGTTTATCGAGAATTATTATTTTACAATCTTCATCATCATCACTATCACCATTATCATTTTTGTTATTATTATTGTTTTTTTCTTTTATAATTAAATTATTAGAAATTGAAAAACTATTATTATTATTACCATCTGTTTCATTTTGAATGTTATTATTAGTTTCATCGTTATCATAAAAATTATTTAATTTTGAAATGGTGGTATCTATATCATTTTTAGTTTCTGTGTTAATGGTAGTGGTGTTTGTAGTAGTGGTAGTGGTATTGGCTATTTTTTCTTCAATATTTATAATATCGGTTAATGGATTATTATTATTATTATTTTTATTATTAATATTTTTTTTATTATCAGTATCATCTTCTTCCCCATCATCAAAATTACTATTGTCACTAATATTTTTATTTTCATTATTTAAATATTTTAAATCAGAGTTTTTAAGATTTAATGATGAATTGGTTGGTGATGTATATTTCCATGTTAATTTTTGAGATTGATAATTATGATTGTGATTGATTTTATATGAGGTTAATCCTATTGGTTTTGCAACAATACTATTTCTTCTTTGTGGCATTCCACTATTACCACCAACACCAACACTCTTATTATAATTTATTCCATGAGAATTAACAAAATCATTTTTTTTAAATGATGCTTTCCATTTCTTTTTAAAACTTAATTGTCTTTTACTACCACTTTTCTTTTTTGGAATATTATTAATATTTTCACCATCATTTTCATTATTC
>NC_007091.3:2520639-2535719 GCF_000004695.1 Dictyostelium discoideum AX4
TTCCAAGTTCAAATATTATATTTTCAAATGGTGTTTTGGATGGATGGCATGGTGCAGGTATCAATGTTACTGATTATTCTAAAAATATAATTGCAATATTAATTCCAGGTGCTGCTCATCATTTAGATTTAAGAGGTTCAAATCCATTGGACCCACAATCAATTACTGATGCCAGATTATTAGAATTAAAATATTTAACAGAATGGTCTGAAGAAATTGGTAAAATTAAATCATTAAAATAAAAAAACTTTCTTTTTATTTTTTTTTAAACAATATTTTTTTATTTATTTTTATTTCTATTTTTTTATTATCTTTACAATTTATTTATTTATTTTTTCTATCAATTTTTCTTTTTATAATAATAATAATAATAAAGGAGATTATGTGTCGGTAATTTTATTATTAAAGATATTTTGGTAAAGAACTTGACATGTCCTTTGGTTGAGAAGAAAAATTATTATTATTAATATTATTATTGTTATTATTATTATTATTAATATTATTATTGTTACCAGTACTATTATTATTACTTGATGAAGAAGAAGAGGAAGAAATATTTAAATTATTAAAATTACTATTAATTGTAGTAACTTGAGGAGGTGGGGCAGTGATTGGAGAAGAAGGTGATGACATTGTTAATTGTTGTTGATGTTGTTGATTAGTAATTTTATTATTTATATAAGATTGAATTCCATATGGTAATTGTCTTTGTTGATTAAATGGTGTTTCTATATCTAAATTATTATTATTGTTATTATTGTTATTATTAATTTGATTATTTCTATCTTTATAAAATTTTTCATGTGAAACTTGAATTTCTTTAAAATGATCTAACAAATTATTAAAATTAATATCTTTTAATCCTTCATTATTATTTGAGTTATTACCATCTTCATTTTGTCTATTTTTTAAAAAAAAAAAAAAAAAAAATAAAACAAATTAATTATATGTATATTAATATATATATAGTAAAGTTAATAATTAATAATACTTTTTTGGAATTAAATTTAAAACACCTAAAGAGGAAATACAAGTTAATCTATTCTTTAAAGTTTCAAAAGCACTACTTTGTGGTAAAATCATTAAAAGACCATATAAACTTTTAAAAAGTGATGGATATTTCTCTGGTTCTAATAATTGTAATCTTAATGCCATAAATTTTGGTGATTCTAATAATTGTACTAATCTATCCATTTCCATTAAAAAGTTTACATTAATTTCGATTTCAGTGCTATAAAATAAAAATATAATGATGTTAGTAAATTCATTATAAATAAATAAATAAATAAATAAATAAATATTTATTATACATACAATTTAGATAAAAGAGCACAGGAATGTTCATAAACTTGACAAAGCATACATAAACTAAATAAAGAAGCAGGACTATGGGCCCAAGAAGTATAAAGTACAGAGAATAGGTCTCTACTTTCAGGAGTTGAAAGCGATCTTAAATTTCTACGAATTTCAACACATTCATCAGATGTTAATAAGATTAAATTTAATGTTTGTACCATAACACTTGCGAATTCCGGATTAATTTCTTTTGAGTTTTCACCATTACCATCTTGATTACCATTACCACCACTACCACTACCACTATTACCTAATATATTTGAGAATCTACGGAAAATTAATTCTGGATTTAAGAATAAACAAAGTTGACGAATTATAAAGTTACCTCTTGTACGTAACAATTGAGAATCATTTGAAAAGAGTATCACTAAATTTTGAATTAACTTATCAAATAACTCTGTATTATCAGAAATCTTTGCAATAGTTTTCAAATCTAATTTTACAACTTCATCACTATTATCACTTAATGTCTTTAATAATGGTGGGAATAAATCTGTTAAATATGATGAAATTCCACTTGATAATTTACTATGTAACATTAATATCCAATTTAATGATGCTAATCTAGACTGTACTGAATTACTTATTAAATGTTGAGTATTTATATTTAAAAATTCACTAAAAATAAAAAATAAAAAATAAAAAATTTAGTATTAATTATTATTATTAATTGATGATTATTATTAATTTAATATTTACCCAACTGGAAAATCTTGATTAGTTTCTAATATTAGTTTATGTAAATTAATATTTGAAAGTGAAGCCATCTTTTCAATATTGACTAATTGATGTGATAATGAAGATAAGATACCATTTAATAATAATGGACAATAAGGTAAAAGTTTTTTTTTACCAACCAAAATGAATTCATTAATCCAAGTCAAAGCACTTAATCTAGTGAATTCATCAGAACTTATACAATGGGGTACAATTGTTTTAACCATACTACCATAATCAACATTTTCAGCTGTTTGTAATTCCCTTAAAAATTCTGATAATGCTTTATCTGCCTCATTTCTAATTTCTTTATTTTGATCTCTTAACATTTTAAAAATACCATCTAAATATTTTGGCAAATGAATTAACATATCAATATTTGGTACACTATCTAATACAATAATCCATCCAACTAAAAATTGTCTACAAAATGGATTAATAATATAAAGTCTTTCTTTTAATAATGGTATAAATCTATAAAAAAAAAAAAAAAAAAAAAAAAAATTGATTAGTAAATATATTTTTTTATATTTTTGAATTTAAAAAAAAAAAAAACTTACTTATCAATGTCAAAAGTTGGAGATTCTGTAACAATATCTTTTAATAATCTATCAAATAATTGAACACCACCTTTTACTTGAGGATCTAAGTCTGATGATAATTTACAAAGTACATCGAAAATTTCATTGAAAAAGAATAATATCTTTGATCTTGTTACTTTAGCAATATTAAATAATGATTCACAAGCATAAAATCTAATTCTACTATCATGATCTATAAAACATCTTAATACTGGTGGTACAATCTCCTGAATATATAAATATGCATCCTATTATTATTTTTATTTTTTATAAAAAAAAAAGTATTAATAAATTAATAAAAATTTTTTTTAAAAAAAGATAATTAAAATACAAACAGTTCCTAAACCAATTGCAACAGAAGCTAAACCAATTAAGCCACCTTTTTTATTATTACCTTGAGCTGAATCTGTATATTCTGTTGAGATTTGTTTAATTATTGCTCTGATTACTGCTTGATCATCATTTGAGTGATGTTCTCTAATTAATTGTTCAATTTCTTGTGCTCCAGTTTTACGTTTATCAGTATTCTTATCGGCTAAATTTTTTAATACAATTGATGGTATTGGTGAAAGATTATTCATCTTTTCTTTTTATTTCTGTTTTTTATTTTATTTTTTTTTTATCTTTAATTAAAAAAAAAAAATTAAAATGAAATTAAAAAAAAAATCAAAAAAATAATTTTTTTTTGTAAAAATAAAAAAAGAATTTTAAAAAAATAAAAATCTTTTTTTTATTTTTTTATTTTTTTTTTTTTTTAATTTTAATTTTTTTTTTTTTTTTTTGGCTTCGTTCGTTTTTTTTTTTTTTTTTTCATATTTTTTTTTATTTTTTTTTTTTTATTTTTGTAATCAAATTAAATTTAAAAAATGGTTGGAAAAAAACAAAAATTATCAAAAAAGATAGCCAAAAAGTATACACTCCATAGAAAATATTATAGTGATACAGTTAGTGAATTTTCCAGTTTAAATCCATTTCAAAGAACCAAGAAATCCGATAAATATGCAGCGATTTCACAGAAAGTTAATGCACAAAATCAAAGAATAAAAGAACTTGAAGAGCAACAAGAACAAGATGAATTAGAACAAGAAATTGGTGGTGATGTTGACACACTCTATGAAGTTGGTCCATCATCTTATGACCTTTTAGTTAAATCATCACAAGATAAGTTAAAATTAAGATTAAAACAATTGGAAGAACAAGAAAAATTAGAAAAGAAATTAGAAAAGAATAATAAAAAAAGATCATTTTCTGATATTAAAGATCAAAATCAAGATGAGGATGAGGATGAAGATGAAGATAATGATATTGAAGAAGATGTAGAGGATGATGTAAAAGAGGATGTAGAAGAGGATGCAGAAGAGGATGTAGAAGAGGAAGAAGAAGAAGAAGAAGTTGAAGGTGAAGAAGAGGAAGAAGAGGTTGAAGGAGAAGAAGAGGACGAAGAAGAAGAAGTCGAAGAAGAGGACGAAGAAGAAGAAGTCGAAGGTGAAGAAATAGAAGAAGTTGAAAATGATTTAAATAGTGATATTGAAGAAAATGAAGAACAAGATTTTACAGATGTTTATGGTAATAAAGATGATAAAGAAGAGGAAGAAGAAGTTGAAACAAATAAAACATTAGAAAAATTGAAAAAATCAGAATTATTTGAAAATACAAATGATAATGGTATTTATAATATTCATTTTAATAAAGATATTACAAGTAAAGAAGAAATGAATGAATTATTATTGAAGTCACAAAGTTTGGAATCAATTTCAAAAGAGATTGAAGATATTGGTGTTATTACATCAATAGGTTGTGTTGATTATGATAATTTAATTAATGAAAATAAACCTGGAAAATCCAATCAAAAGAAAGTTAAAGAACAAAAAGAGAGTATTTTACCAAATTTAAAAAATACATTTCATGATTACGATATAAAGAAGAGATTATATAAACCATGGTTAAAATCTAAAACAAAGAAAGAGAATGAACTATATTTTACAAATCTTCAAAAGAATTTATTCCCAATTTTCAACGAATATCGTGATTTATTATACACTGAAGAATCAATGAAAAACCATAAGAGTATTTTTAAACTTTATGCATTACATGCCGTCAATCATATATTCAAATCAAAAGATCAATTGAGTGAAGATAATGCATTGATAAATGAATGTAAAAAGTTGAAAAAACCAGAACCAGATCTTAGACACCAAGGTTTCACTCGTCCAAAAGTTGTAATCATTGTCCCATTCCGTAATACCGCCTTTGAAATCGTTAGATTCATATTAAAACTTGTACCACACGAATTAAAAGATCAAGTTGAAAATAAAACCAAATTCAATAATGAATACACTCAATTCGATCAAGATCAAGAGATTAATGAAAATAAACCAGATGATTATAAATATATTTTCCGTGATAATATTGATGATTGTTTCCGTTTTGGTTTATCATTTAGAAAAGGTGGTGTTAAATTATATTCAACATTTTATCATGCTGATATTATCATTGCCTCACCATTAGGTCTTCGTTTAGTAATTGGTACTGAAGGTGATTCACAAAGAGATTTCGATTTCTTATCATCTGTTGAAGTTTTAATCATTGATCAAATCGATTCAATTCAACAACAAAATTGGGATCACATTAATGTTTTATTTGAAAATTTAAATAGAATTCCAACTCAAGATCATAATATTGATTTCTCACGTCTTAGAAATTCTTCTTTAGAAGGTTTAAGTTCAAATTTACGTCAAACTTTATTATTTTCTTCAAATTTGACACCAGAATTAAATTCAATTTTTAATCAACATTGTAAAAGTAAATATTATTAAATTAAATATATTTTATTTAAAAAAAAGATATTAATTTATTTATTTTATTTTTTTAGATATTTCAGGTAAAATTAGAATTAAAAAAATTAAAAATGGTGAAATTACAAATATTGTACCATCATTAAGACAAACTTTCCATAGACTTTATTTAGATTCAAATGATGATTCTAAAATTAGATTTAACTTTTTAATTGATAATGTAATTATAATTTTAATTTTAGATTATTAATAATAATATTAATTTATAAATATGTTAACATTTTATATATATTTTTATTTTTTTATTTTTTTATTTAATTATAAAGATTTTACCAAAATTTGTACAACAAGGTGAAAATAGTGGTATTTTATTATATATTTCAAACTTTTTTGAATTTACAATGATTAGAAATTATTTTAGAAAAGAAGCCAAATCCTATGTAATTTGCTCAGAATATACAGATCCAAAAGCAGTTACAAGAGCACGTTCACAATTTAAAGAGAGTGCCAAAACAATTATGTTATTTACCGAACGTTTCCACTTTTTTAATCGTTATCATATTAGAGGTATTAAACATGTAATCTTTTTCGGGTTACCTCAAAATTCTCATTTCTATTCAGAAATTTTAAATATGATCACTGAAAATGATGGTTCAATTATTTCTTTATATACTTTAAAAGATAAAATGGCTTTAGAAAGAATTGTTGGTACCCAAAGATCTTATAAAATGTTAGAATCTGATAAACCAACTCATTTATTTAGTAATTAAATAATTAATTAAAAATAAAAAAATAAAAAAAATAAAAATAAAAATAATATTTATATAATTTTTTTTTTTCAATTTATTTCATTTATTTATTAATTTTATTTATTTTTTTATTTATTTATTATTATTTACTAAATTTGAAATTTGTAAAGTTTTTTCTAAAACTTCATACATTAAAGTTATATTTTCAAATATTAAATCAATATTTTTAGAATCAATTTCATACCAAACTAAATCTTTAATTATTGATGGAGTATTTTGATTATCTTTTAAAGAAAGATCAGGAGTAATAACTATTATAGTTTTATCTTGATTGCCTTTTTCATCTTTAAATGATTTTGCATATTCAATTTGTAAACAATACTTTTCAATTTCTGTTTTTGTTGTTTTCCTTGTAAATAAAATACACATTAATAATGAATTTTTAATAAATTCTTTTAATGGTTGAATTGAGTGATATTTTTCATTTTCTTTTTCAATCAATAATTGTTTATAAAATTCTTCTTCACTTGTTTTACCATCATCATAATAAATTGCTTGATTATTATTATTATTATAACTATCTTCAATTTGAATTGTAGTTGATGATGAAAAATAATTATTATTTAATTCACTTGAATTAAAATTATTATTTAAAATTGGAATATCATTGTCATCATAATAATTATTATTATTATTATAATTATAATTATTTTGAATAATATTATTTTGATTATTTTGATTATTTTGATTATTATTATTATTTTCATTTTCATTAATTTCATTTTCATTATCATTTTTAAAATTATATAATTGAATTAAATAATTTTCAAGATATTGATAATTTGGATCAGATGGAATTAATTTTGATTTTTCTAACTTTTTTTCAATTTTTCTTTTAATTTTCCATTGTTGTTTTAATTTTTCATCATTTTCTAATTTTAATTTCTTTTCAAGTTCAATATTTTTTTTTCTTTGAATTGAATTTTGTTTTTTTTGTTTCATTAAATTGAATAAACTAAATTGATCATCTTGATCCGAAGGTCTACCAATGATTTCATCTGAACTAATTGTTGGAATTGAATTTTCTTTAAATTTATCACAAATGAAATCAAATAAAATTCTATCTGCATTATTAAATAATAAATAACAACCACTGTTTTTATCATTTAAATAACATTTATCAAAAAATTCTTTACGTGATAATGATTGAACTGATTTTTCAAAGTTTTGTTGTTGTTGTTGTTGAATAGTTAAAAGTTTTGAATCTTGTGTACCATTTAAAATTGAATGAATTAAATTTGAAATTGATGAAACATTTGAAATTACCTCTTTTTCAGACATTTCTTTAAATGTTTTTTTAGTGGTTTTTGGTATAAATGTAAATAAACCATATAGAATTGGATCGATTTGAACTGATTGTAAAAAGATTGGTATTATAACTTTACCTAATTTCTTTGACATTTTCAATTCTTTTCTACACCAAAGTGAGTTAATTGAAGTTTCAGAAATAACAAAAACCACAACATCTGAATTGACAACACCTCTAGTGATTTCAGCTCTCCAATTACAACCAGCTTGTAGACGATATTCATCCAACCAACAACGTAATGAAAATAAACCAAAGTTTGAACGTAAATTATTTACAAATTCTGAATCTTTATGAGCATAAGATATGAAAACCTCATTTGTGAATAAAATATTTTGAAGATTTGATTTAATATCAGCAGAACAATATTGTAATGGATTTTTCATAGTTTTATCAGGTATACTTTGAGCACCATGTTTACAAAGTAATGATGACAATTGATGATTAGTTTGTGATACTGAAATGTGTAATGGAGTTTGACCTTGTACATCCTTTAAATTTCTATTACAACCACGTACTAAAAGTATTGTAGCGATTTCATAATTACCAAATCTTGAACAATAATGTAATGGTGTTTCTTTTTGTTTGTTTAATTGATCGATTGAATAGATTTTATTAATTAAACAATATTCTAAAATGATTTTAGATTTCAAATGATTGTTATTGAATAATGTTGAATAGTGAATTGGAGATTCCAATGTAACTGGGTCAATTAAATTCAATGGGAATTTATGTTCCAACAATTTAAAAACTTTTAAATTACCATATTCACAACAATCTTTTGCAAGTTTAACTGCATGAGAATGTTGAAATTTATTTGATTCAATTATTAATTTAATTAATTGGTAATGATAATTTTCATTGTAATTCAATGATCTCAATAAAAAGCTAGCTTTTAAATATTCATCATAAACTAAAACCCCAATCCTTTTCTTTAAAACTACAATATCAAATTGAGTTAAATCTTGAAAGTTTTCTTTTAAATTCATTAAAAATGAATTAAATTTAACACCAAATGTTGTACATTTCAATGGGGTTTCAACAACGATTGTTGTATCTTGTGTACATAAAACCAATGGTGATTTCCAATTAAATGATTTTTGATCTTGATTTTTTATTAATATTGGTACTGATGAATACTTTTCCCCGATTTGACCTTGACTATTACTACCCCAACCATATAATCTACAATTACCATCTGTGCTACTATTTGATTCAATTGCAATTGAATGATTTCCACCACAACTAATAAATGATATAAATTTATTTGAATTACTATCATATGGATCATCGAAATTAACTAATTTAATTTCATAATTCTCCTTACTATCACTATTACCTAAACCTAATTGACCTTGATCATTTTTACCCCAACTAAAAACTTGACCTTCGTTTGTTAATAATACATTAAAATCTTTACCACATGATACCATTAAAACTTTTTTCAAAAAATTTTGATTTATAATTGAAATTGATCTTTGAATTTGATTTTCAATCATTAATTTATTATTACCACCACCACCAATACAATTAGTATTTCCATTTTTATAACCTAATTGACCAAATTTATTTAAACCAACAGTATGAATACCTCTTTTAATCATAACTGAATGTGAACCACCAACTGAACAATAATCAACTTGATAATGGTCTGCCAATTGCTCAACTTTTTGATTTGATTTAATATTACCCCAAATATAGCATCTATTATCTTCAGTTATCATACATGATAAACCTTTTGATGATTGTTCAAATAATTTAATTGATTTAAAATTATTTGGAAAATCTTTTTCATGATATAATGATACATCTTTATTTACAAATTGAAATATATAACCATTATTTTTAATTTTATTATTTCTAAATAAAATAAAATAAAATAATTAATTTTAGTAAATTTTAATAATAGTAATAATAATAATAATAAAAATTATTTAAAAAAAACTTACAAATTATCAAATTTTGATTTAGTTTTTATATTTCGATTCACATTATCATCATAATGGCCAATATTAAATAAATTAAAATCTTCTTCAATTGGTTTTTCGTTAATTTCTAAATCAATATTCGAAAATAAATTAAAATCAATTTCATCAATATCAAAATCATCATCATTATTATTAATGTTTTCTTTATCATCAATTTCATTATCAAAATAAGATGTTGTTGTTGGTGATGTTTTTTGATTCATTGCTAATTTTCTATCTGAAATATATGTACTTTTAAATTTAGATTTTTCTTTTTCTTTTTTTTCTTTTTCTTGTCTTTCTTTTTCTTGTTTTTCTTGATTTTCTTTTTCTTCTTTAGCTTTTTCAGCTAAAACTTGGCTTATTGGTGGCATGTTTTTAAAAACATCACCATCTGCTATTGGTGCACTATCAAGACCAAATAAATCAAAAAAATCATCATAAGCTTCTTGAATTTCTTGAATTTCTTGAATTTCTTGAATTTCTTGAATTTCTTGAATTTCTTTTATTTCTTCTTCAGGTTCTTGATATTCAAATTTAATAATTGTTTCGTCAATAATATTTGAAATTTTATAACCTTGTAAATCATTAATTATTAAATTTTTACCAATACAATCATTAATAAATTTATATGACAATATTGGTATACCTAAACTTTTTGATTTTTCCAAAAATAATAATCTATTTTTTTTTTTTTTTTTTTTTTTTTTTTTTTTTTTTTTTTTAATTGAAAAATAATAAATTAGATATTACAATAATAATTAAATAATTAAATAATTAAAAAATAACATACGAATTTGATTGAAAATTATAATAATGTTGATCTCTATCATATTCATCCAAACCATTACAAAGTATTATATAATTTGTTGAAAATTTTTGAATACAATATTGAACAGTACCACCATTTACTTCAATCTTTTTTAAAATTTCATCTTTAATCTTTTTATCTGATGTATCTTTGGTCGGTGAAAAACAAAAAAATTTTAAACTTGAAAATAAACTCGGCATTTAAATTATTGTTATTATTATTTTCACTTTTTTTTTTTTTTTTTTTTTTTTTTTAATTACAACTAGTTTCAAACAGTTGGTTAGAAAAAAAAAAAAAAAAAAAAAATTAAAAAAAAACAAAAAATTAATAAAAAAAAAAAAAAAAAGAAAAAATCTTTTTTTTGATTTTTCTCAAAATCTAATATTTTTCATTTTTTTTTTAATAGAAATGATTAAGAATGTCACAACAGACCTATTTTCCCATGGAAAAAAAAAAAAATTAATGAACGAAAATAGATAAAATCCACTAAATAATTTGCCTATCCTTTTTAGTTTTTTATCTTATCAACTCTTCTTTTAAAAATGGATAATTATTAATTTGCTTTAAAAAATGAAAAATATCTCAATAATTTTTTTTTTTTTTTACAACAATTTCAAAGAACCAAAAGTTAAATTTTATGCACAAAATATATATATTTGAAATTGTTGTGTATATATTATTAAATAATTTTTTTTTTTTTTTTTTAAATGACATCAAAAAATAATTAAATCTGGTTTATTTTATTTGTTTTTTTTTTTTTTTTTAAACTATTTATTTTCAAACATGGGAATTTTTTAAATTCTAAGCAAATATTATTAAATAGATAATAGATAATTTCAAAAACTACAAATAAATAATAATTATATTTTTAATTTGTTTTATTTTAATTTTTTTTTATTTTATTTTTATTATTTATTATTTACTATTTATTTACCTTTATTACTTTTTTTTTTTTTTTTTTTTTTTAATTTTAATTTTAATCTAAATTATAATAAACAATTGCAGTATTACCTTTACCTTTTACAAAAGTTGATTGACGTTGTTCTTTACCTTTTGGATATTGAGAGAAACTTACAACGAAATCAGTACCATTATTACGAGAATCTCTACTATTGTTAAAAGTTAAAGGATCACGAAAAACCAAAGGTATGGTTGTACCAGTTAATTTATAAACTTGTTGAACTAAATTTGTACAAACCTCAGAGACCTTTTCAACGAAATCACAGCCAAGATCAATGTAAAGATCACGAATTGGTTGTTTGAAATGAATTGCCAAGAAGGTATCTTTTTTATTACTAGTGGAAAGAGCGACGATTGAGTGAAGTTTAAGACCCACCTTTTTTTGAGTATACTTTTTAGTATCGTATTTGTAGATATGTTGATCGGTGATAATGAGTGATCTTAATTGAGATTTACCACGTTTATTAATTTTAATTACATTATCAGCGAAAAGGATCTCTTTATCGCCACCTTTTTGAAACATTGCTTGAACCGATTCAGAGAATTGTGATTTCTTTGGATTACTATCATCAGATAGATAATCAGCTTGGAATTTTCTACGACAATCCCATTCTTTCTTTCTAGAATAACCCATACCAAACAAATCCAATGCTAATATCTTTTGACGAACCAATGAACGTGCTTCCATTGATAGCGAGGTGACTTTAACCTTTGCCCACCAAATAATGTGGATCGATTGCATGAGTGAATCAATTGGGGTTCTACGTAACCAAAGTGTTGGCATGATGTGACCCTTGTTATAATGTGGCCCTACAGACCAGGGTTTTAACTTTTTAATATATGTCAAAACTTTATAACGTAAATAATAAGTTTGAATTAAATTTGCACTATTCTTTCTTTTGATTTGTTTTTGAATCTCCTCTTTCTCCTCTCTTAAACGTTGTAACTCTTGTTTGTACCATTTACGTACCTTATAGCCTCTCCATACTCTTTGGATGGTGATCACTATGGATGGTAATATCTTTTGACGTAATTCTTCGAAATGGAATAATGTAGATGCAGATTTAATAAATAATTTCTTCTTACCAAATTGACATTCACTAGTACTATTTTGAATAGCACTTGCAGCACGAACAATTGCCATTACACCATCCTTTGGTGTACCATTCCAAAATGGCCAAGTTTCTTTTGAAATCATTTTATATCTACCAAGGAAACGAGTGTAATGCTGTTTATGACAATAGCCTGCTTTACGAACACGAATGGTTTCCAACATATTTAAATATCTAACTTGGTGTCTAACAGCCTCATAATCGAAATGATTGGAACGTTTATCTTCATTAGATTTTATACAACGAATATAATGTGGTTGACATGTATTCAATTTACCAATTAAATCATTGATTGCATTTTTAAACTGTGTTGCTGCAGTGATTGGTATTTTCTTTACACCCAAGCTATTCTTTTGGAAATCTTTATTAAATAATGAAAGAATGAATTTATCTTTACTACTCTCCATTGTGAATATTAAATCTTGATATAATGGATCCTTATTCTTGTAAATAAAACTATCCAAATTATAAGTCACAGGTGATGCATAATGTTTCAATGTAAAACTTTGACTTTCAATTGATAAATTATTTGATGTTTCAAAAGACTCGAAATGTTTATTCTTTGAAAAGAATTGATTAAACTTTTGAATCAATAACTCTGGTGTAGATTGACCAATCAAACATGCCTCTTCCAAAAGTTTCAATAAACCAACTGGTTGTCCTTCAATTAAATCAATAATTGGTGTATTATCGAAATAGTTATCAATAGTTTTCCATTCAATTCCTTCTTTTAAATATTCTTCTTGCTCTTGACGTAATACTAAATTTATAAAAAGTTGTTGTAATTTTTCATTTGAATAATTTATAATAAATTGTTCAAAACTATTATTTTCAAATATTTCAAATCCATAAATATCTAAAATACCAATTGTTGATTCAATAATATAATTGCTACCATTATTACTTTTTGAACTTATTGTTGAATTGATTTTATCAATAATTGATGTGAATAATCTATCATATAAAACTTTTGAAAATGCATCACGAGTTTCTTTAGCTTGAGTTTGATTTAATAATACTTTAATACTTGATTGTCTTTTACCTGCACCCAATGTCAATGAACGTGAAATTAATGATTTCTCTAAACTATCCTCTGAGCATTGTAATAATTGTGAAACTTTCTTTAAAGTTTCAGGTGTTGAGATATAGACTGCGTCCACATTTGATTTTTCAACATCATTTGAAAATTCGATATTACCAATTAACAATATTGCTCCCAACACTCTCCATATGGATTCCATCTCTTGTTCTGTCCATGCTAATTGTTTTAGCGATTCTAAAACCTTTTGAAAATCTTTTGAATCGTTAATAGATGAAATTGAGAAACACATTGAATCTTTTAAATATTTATATTGAGTTGGGTCATTTGATAATCCCAATTTACTGGTTATTCTTTTATCAGTTAGAAATTGATAAAATACATGAAAACTTCTTTCACCAATTGCTCTACTATGAACTCTTGATTTCTCCAATAGAAATTGTGATATCTTTCCAGAGATTGGCGAACCTTTACCATCAAACTCAATCTCTATAAATTTACCAAATCTACTTGAATTATCATTTCTTAATGTTTTAGCGTTACCAAATGATTCCAAAACAATATTTGATTCAATTATTAATCTCATTATACCTTGAATATTTTCTAAATTACCACTACAAACTTTTGAAATATAATTTAAAAATATTTTTGATGCTTCAGTTTTACCTATTTATACATATTAAAAAATTAATAAATTATTATTTTTTTTTTTTTTTTTTTTTTTTTTTTTTTTTTTTGATTGAAAAAATATATTTACCAGAACCAGATTCACCAGTTATAATAACACATTGTGATTCTTTTGATAATAATAATTTTTTATAAGTATCTTGAGCTAAAGCATAAATATGTGGTGAAACTTCATACATGTACATATTTTGATAAGATTTTAAAACTTGTTCAGTATAGATATTTGCTTTATTTGAGAATGGATTAACACTAATAACTTGTTCACCAATATATGTATAAATATGATCTTTATTAAATCTATTTTGTAAATTATTCATTAATTCATTCTCTTCAACATTTTCTAAAAAACACATATCTGTTAATCCAACTACATCTTTATTATGTATATTATTATGAAAAATATTACTAAAATTTTTTGACGATACTGTTGTTGATTTATTTGAATTTAATTGATTATCTTCATTTTCTAAAGGAAGTGGTTCCATTTTTTTTTTTTTTTTTTTTTTCTTTTTTTTTTTTTTTTTATTTTCTTTAAATTAAATATTTTACAAAATTGTAATAAAAAAAAAAAAATAAGAAAATTTAAATAAAATTTAAAATAGTTGTATAAGCAATTAAAAAAGTTTTTTTTTTTTTTTTTTTTTTTTTTTTTTAAAGCGGATGGGAAGGCTTATAAAAAAAAAAAAAAAATATCTTGAAAAATAAAAATTTTATTTTGAAAAAAGCTTTGGGCTGAAAAAGCGGTGGGTGAAGGTATAAAAAAAAATAAAAAAAAATATTGAGATTTTATTATGAATCAAACTGTTGTTTTAAATTATATAATATATATAAATATCTATTCATAAAAAAAAAAAAAAAAAAAAGACTAAAAAAAAAAATATAAAAATAATAGAAAAAAACAAAAAAAATATAAAAAAAAAAAACAACAAAAAATTTTCAA
>NC_007091.3:2535819-2561278 GCF_000004695.1 Dictyostelium discoideum AX4
AAAAAAAAAAATTTATTTAAAAAAAAAAAAAAAAAAAAAAGGCTTAAAAAAAAAATTTTTAAATTATTGGAAAAACCCCAAAAAATTTTAAAAAAAAAAACCAACAAAAAATTTTCAAGTAAATCCAACGGCAACCATTTTTTTTTTTTTACATTTTTTTTACACTTTTTTTTTTTTTTTTTTTTTTTTTTTTTTTTTTTTTTTAAATAAATTATTTTATTTTATTTTTTTTATTTTATTTTATTTTATTTTTAAGACTTTAATTTATGATCACAATTAATTTTTTATTTACTCTTTATTTTTTTTTTTTTCTAAATTATCTAATAAAATTATTTATTTGGTAATTTAAAAAAATGTTCAACATTTGTTTTTAAATTAAATATCCAATTTTTTTTTTTTAATTATATTTTTCAATTTTCCATTTTTTTCAATTTTTTTTTTGTCAACAAAAGTTTGACTGGGGGGGTTGAGGAAATATTTTTGTTAAGAGAAAAAAAAAAAAAATAATAACAAAAAAACAATAATAATAATAAAGTTATAATATGTTAAAAAAATTATTGAAAATAAAAAATAAAAAAAAAATAAATAAAATAAAAATTGAATCATGGCAACTGTCGTGGCACTCATAATTATCACCCTTGCACATTCAAATTTTTAAAAAAAAAAAAAAAAAAAAAAATTTTTTTTTTTTTTTTTTTTTTTTTTTAATTTTTGAAAATTTTCTTTCTCTTTTTTTTTTTTTTTTTTTTTTTTTTTTATAGTGAATTAGATATTTATTTTTATATATACATAAAATTTTGTATATACTCAATATTTAAAATATGGCCGCATCAGCTATATTTTTAATGGACTCAAAGGGTAAAGTTCTAATCTCACGTAACTATCGTGGTGATGTTCCAATGAGTGTTGCATCAAAATTTATATCAAAAATTTTAGAAGAAGAAGATCTCAACTTAAAACCAATCATCCAAGAAGATGGTATCTCTTATATTTATGTTAAACATAATAATTTATTTTGTATGTATTATAATAAATAAATAAATAAATAAATAAATAAATAAATAAATAAATAAATAAATAAATTAATAAATTAATAAATTAATAAATAAATAAATAAATAAATAAATAAATAAATAAATAAATAAATAAATAAATAAATAAATATTAATATGATATATATAAAATTAAAAGTATTGGCAACAACAGAAAGAAATGCAAATGCGGCAACAATATTATTATTTTTATATAAAATGATTGAAGTTTTTAATGAATACTTTAAAGAATTAGAAGAAGAGAGTATTAGGGATAACTTTGTAGTAATTTATGAATTGATGGATGAAATGATGGATTTTGGATATCCACAATCTACAGAGCCAAAGATTCTTCAAGAATATATTACTCAAGAAGGTTATAAATTAGAGAGAGGTGCAAGAGGTATGGTATTACCAGCAGCAATTACAGGTGCAGTCTCTTGGAGAAAAGAAGGTATTAAATATAATAAGAATGAAGTATTTTTAGATGTTGTCGAATCAATCAATCTTTTAGTTTCAGCAAATGGTACTGTACTTAGAAGTGAAATCGTTGGTGCCGTTAAAATGAAATCAAAATTATCTGGTATGCCAGAATTAAGATTAGGTTTAAATGATAAAATTTTATTTGAAAATAGTGCAAAGAGTAAATAATTTTAATTTTAATTTTAATTATGATATATATATTTTTATATACTAATTTTTAATTTCTTTTATTATTACTATTTTAAAAAAATAGCTGGTGCACCAAAAGGTAAAGGTGTAGAATTAGAAGATGTTAAATTCCACCAATGTGTTAGATTATCAAAATTTGAAAATGATAGAACTATTTCATTCATTCCACCAGATGGCGAATTCGAATTGATGAGTTATCGTTTGAATACAACTGTTAAACCATTGATATGGGTAGAATGTATTAGTGACACACATGCACATTCGCGTGTTGAATATATGGTTAAAGCCAAATCACAATTTAAGGGTAAATCAATTGCAAACAATGTAGAGATCATAGTACCAGTACCACCAGATGCTGATACTCCAAAATTCAGATGCACTGTTGGTACTTGTAAATATGCACCAGAGAAAGACGCAATCATTTGGACAATCAAACAATTCCCAGGTGGTGGTAGAGAGTTTTTAATGAGAGCTCATTTTGGTTTACCATCAATCTCTGATGAAAAACCAGCTACTAAACCTCCAATCATGGTTAAATTCGAAATTCCATATTACACCGTTTCTGGTATCCAAGTTAGATATCTTAAAATTATTGAAAAATCTGGTTATCAAGCTTTACCTTGGGTACGTTATGTTTGTTTAAGTGGTGATTATCAGTTTAGAACTTCTTAAAAAAAAAAAATAAAAATAAAAAAAAAAAATAAAAAAATAAAAAAGGTATAATAAAATTAAAAGTAAAAGATTAAATTAATACAAATAATAAAAAAAAACATATAAACAAAAATAATAATAAAAAAAATAAATAGTTTTTATAATAATAATAATAGATATATTCTATTAAAGATAATTTTAAAAAAAATAATAAACTTTAAAAAAAAAGATTCTTTTGAATTGTTGGATTGTGGAAAAATAATTTTTTAATTTAAATACCACCTGGTGAAATCTTTTTTTTTCATTTTTTATTTATCTATTATTTATTTATATTTTTATTTATTTAATTTGGAATTAAAATAATTGAATTAATGTATAGATTATTACTTGATTTAATTTTGATTGAATTTGTTGTTGTAAAGTTTAATTGGTTTGTAAATACTTTAACTTTATATTCATTGAAATTTTCTTCTTTTGAACATTTTGGGAGTTGTAAACCACTGTGTAAAGCTTTATTAGTTGAATCAAGGATATCAATTGATGCTTGGGCAGCAGAGCCACTAAAATGATATCTGATTGCAAATTGATGTTTATTATTCAATGTTTCACCATTTTTAAATGTAAATGTTATTGAAGAACCACCTGGTAAATACATTGAATGAACAGTAGGCATTACATGATCTCTCTTAAATTCAACATCTGAACTTGTTTTAGAAAACTTTTGTGCATTAATAATGGATGATTTTGAAGAGTAAAGTAAATTATTCTCATTAACACCAGTTGAGATACTACCAATAATAAAACAATCCAATACATTTCCTTTTGAATTAACTTGTTTATTAACACCATTACCTACTACCTTACCAGGAATATGATTGGTACCAACACGACTACAATATTTAATAATATTATCATTTCCATGAGTAACTGAACCATCACTGTTTCTAAAATTTAATTAATAGTTAGATTAATCTATTATATATGTGAATCATACTATTATTTTATAAGTGTATACATACTTATAGGATATTGATCTTGTAAGATCAATTCTACTATTTTGAGAGAGTCTAACAGTTAAGGGGACAATATCATAACTACCATACATAACGGAACTATCGTCAAATTGATACTCTTTTGTCAATGATTCGGTGATTTCTTGAACACCTTTTCTAACACCATCAACTCTATTTCCATTTAATGGATCTTTGAAAATTGGTTGAATTGAATAAATCCAATTACTATCATGATTTATTTTAACACCCGCATATGGTTTATATTGATCATTATTCTCCATGATAAAATTTTCTTGGAGTGATGCATATGATGGAGTGTAGTATGTATTTTTAATTCCATTAACTTTGTAAATTGATATTTCTTTTGAATTATCAACTGGTAAACCATATATACTACTCCAAAGATATCTTACATTTTCTTTTCCTGAAAATTGTTTTGAAAATTTACCATTATCTAATGAATACCAACTATCAGCTAAATCAAATACTGATTCTGCCATTACATTACGATAATTAGACTATTAATTTATTATGAATTAGGGTATGTGTTAGTAAATTATTATATATCTTACACAAAGTGTTGAAACTTTGGTTTTAATAAATGAATGTGAGTTTATACATACTATTGAATCAAATTTACTTTTACCAAATTCCGATTTTGATCTAATTTCAGTACAATATTCGTCATGCGCATACTTTAAATGTTTTACATAATCAGTGATACAGGTTGAAAAGAAATTTTTATATTCTCGATTTTCTCCGGTACTCATACCCCAACTTAAACCATTAGTTATACCATCACGTAGTAAAAGTATTATTAATGCTAATTAATATAGATATTTTAAAAAAATATATAAATTAAAAATGTTATTTTAGTATCATGAAACTACAAAGTATTATTGCTTTTTATTATTATTATTATTTAGATGAATTCATTACTTACTTGCATACATGGCAAAAAGCATTAAACTAGTTGAATAAAGACCCTTTGTTCTGAAAACACTACTATTTACAAGATATTTTCTTAATATATCTTCTAAATTATCATATGAATCTAAAAGATTTTTTTTTGTGATTGAATCGTTTGGATTATTTTTCCATAATGTTCTCGAATCAATATAAGAGGTAATTGCTTTAAATAATAAATTTTAATTAGTATAGAAAATATTACAATTTTTTACTAAAATTACTAAATACATTACCTTGTTCAACAATTTCAATTTTTTCCAAATATATTAACACATGATCAGAAATTTCAGTTTTTGGTTTAATTGAATAAATAGAACCATTTATTGCAGTTCTTTTGTGATTTGTTTTGACTAATAATGCGAATTGTTCTACCACTGTATCCGAAACAGATGGCCCACCAGTAACTGGATATTGGTTGAGTAAATCAAAATATTGTTTCATTTTTTTTTTAAATTATATATAAGTATGTATTTTTATATGTTTTAGAAATAAATAAAAAAAAAAAAAAAAAATTAAAATAAAATAAAAAATAAAAGAAATAAAAATAAAATAAAATAAAAAATATAAAAAAAAAAAAAATATTAATTTTTTCTTACCAAAAATATTGTTCAAAGATATTCCTAAATAAACAAGTCACCACAAACCGACCAAAAAAAAATCAAAGCGAATCTAATAATTTTGTGGCTGTATTAATTTTTTTTTTTTTATTTCCCGGTTTATTTATGGTGTAAGGTTGGCTGGATATTAAAATTTCAACATTAAAGTGGTGAAAAGTGAGCGTTGGTCGATTGGTTGTGACTTTTTTTTTTTAAAATTTATTTTTATTTTTATATGCAGCTTTCTTATTGTGGCGTTGTGATTTTTATTGATAGTTTTTTTTTTTTCGATCAACTTTCGGCATTTAACAAATTATTTGAAAAAAAAAAAAATAAAAAAATAATAATTAAAATAAAAGCGAATGTTTTCTTTGTAAATCAAGATTTTAAAACCAAACACTATTATAATGTTGAAAAAAAAAAAAAAAAAACCTATAAATGAATTATAAAAAATTGTTTTGTTTTTTTTTTTTTTTTTTTTTTTTTTTATTATCAAATAAAGAATATATATATAAATAAAAAACAATGACAGACTATGTAGAATGGAGAAAACAAAAAAATTTAGATATTGAAAAAGTTATGGAAATTCTCAAAACCATTGATAACCCAAAATTTGAAGATTTTGAATTTTTATCAACAAAAGATGAAGTAAAAATACCAACCTTTGAAATCGTTAAAACACTTGTACTTGGCGCAATTGGTTGTATTCCAACATATGGCGCTTTTATTTCAAATGCTATTTCATGTGTATTTTTGGAATATACCAGTAAAGGAAATGATACAAAGAATGAATTTTGGAAAGGTAACATTTAAAATAACTCCTCCATTTTATTTTTAGTATTAATTTTTTAAATTTTTATAATAGATTTTTCAGTAAAAATCGAAGAATTGGCAATAGATTATAGAGTATCAGATTTCTTATCTGAGGTATTTGGTATTGATACTCATTTAAAAAAGTTTTTATATGCAAAATTAGCATTTAAAACTGATCCAATAGGAGAGGCTGCCTATTGTCTTCAAGAGTACAACGATGTTGAAGATAGAATAAGAGATTATTTAAATAAATTAATGAATAATAATGATACACGTTTTAAAACGATTGGTATTTTTGGTTTAATGGCAAGTAAGTATTAAAACTTTTAGAATTGGTTCATTATAATTTTTAATAGATGATTTTAATTATATATTTTAAACATTATTAACATATAATTTATTAACATATTATTTATTATTTATATTATTATTAATTATAGCTATTCATTTAATAATTTTAAATGAAGGTATAAAATATGGTAGTAAATGGGGAATGAGAGAATTTTATAAAAATGAAATAACAAAATGTTATAATGATTCAATACCTAGATATATTGAACATTGTACTACAAGTTACAAAGAAGGTGTAGCAAGAATCAAAGATATCGATTATATGGATAGTGCAGAGAAATTTAAAGCATATAATGATTATAGAAATTTTTGTGCAACAAGGGTATTTGATTTTATAAATGGTTGGATTGGATTGGATGAAAACAAGTTCCCAGATTCAATCAATTTAGAAAATGTTAGATATTTATGGAATGGACCATACGGTATTCCAGTTGATAATAGTAAATCAGTCCCAAATTATATAGACTATCAAGAAGAACCATATTTTGATCCATCATTTGCAAAGATTAATGATAATTATATGGCATTGGAATATGATTTGGTAAATCTTAGGGTAAAGTCATGTGAATTCAATGTCGATTCTTTTTGGATATATAATCATCGAGAAATCTTAGAGAATGGAGAAGGTCCAATAAAAGGTTCTATGCAAGCCCCTTTTTTTAATAGTAAAAAGATAAATTTCAACATTTCAAAGGCAGAAGCAAGCTCAATTGTTATTGAAAGTGATGTTCAACCAAGATTAATAAATGTTAAAGGAACTCCAGAGCCTGAAATTCATTTGGGCGTATCATTGGGTGCTTTTATTGTAATGGTTGACGGTTCTTTTCCTACACCAACACCAAGACCAGTTCAAGTTGTAGAGTCTTCAAGAGTGGAATTAAGATTCGAAAACCACAAGGTTGCAAGGATTGGAGTACACGATGCAAATAAATTTAGTAAGTTTGCCCAACTTGCATTTACTGATGGTATTATTGATTCTATATTTGTAGGTTTCCTCCCACTTGAAATAACACCAAAAAATTATGTATTTCCAAAAAGAGCTGCGGTGATCAATGTTCAGAAAGCCAGATTTATAGATGATTCTAAATTCGCCAAAGATCATGTAGCACCAACAATACATTCAATTAAAGTAGCAAATGATGGACAAGCTATATTTGATATTGAATTATTACCAAATAATACTGTTCGTAAATATTCATTTGGCATTAGATACCACTGTACACAAGATTCTGAGGTCATCCTATTTGATGGTCCTGAAGAAGATGGTAATTATTTGCCTCTAGAAAAATGTAGCACATCAGGTTATAATCAATATAAAATCAAATTATTCCCAAACAAATTTATTATTTTTGAACCAAACTCAAATTCTACTTACGTTACTATTCAAGCAAAATCTCAAACTTTATATATTGAATCAATCATTTTATTACCAAAACAATAGTTTTTTTTTTAATAAAACCAAATAAATGTTGTTGGAATATTATATCTGCACCAAAAAAAAAAAATAATACAAAATAAATCAGGTTCTCATTACTTGTCTAATTTTTTTTTTAATAACCTTTCAAAACAACTGTTTTTAGTTCAACCCATAATAATACAAATAAATAATAAAAATGAATCAAAAAATAAAAAATATATTAAAATTAAAGAGTTATTCTTTAAAAAAGTATGGATAAATTATTTAGTGGGTATTCTATTTTTTTTTTTTTTTTTTTTTTTTTTTTTCCCCAAGACTTATAGATGTTTTAAAAAATAAAAAAAAATAAAAAAAATGGCTGGGAAATTTTCATAATACCATGGTTAAAGAGTTAATTAGATTTTATAAATTTTTAAAAAAAAAAACAAATAAATTTTGTGCATTAAAAAATATTTTTTTTATTTGTTTTCACTGAAACTAAAAAATCTTTTTTTTTTATTTCTTAATTGTTTCTATTTTTTTTTTTTTTTTTTTTTTTTAAATACAAAAAAAAGATTGTAATTGGATCAAAATATTTAGAAAAATTAAATGCAAAATAATAATGGGAGATAATAATTATAATAAAGGATGTTGGAATGATTTGTGGCATGGCAATAAAAATTATGATGGGTATTGGAATAAAGGTTTATTTGAATGTAGTGTTAGTAATAGTTGTTTATTTTCATTTTTATTACCACAAATTGAACTATTATATCAAATGAAAGTTACAGATAGATATGGTGATACAGAGGCAGAATGGAGTACATGTAAGTTAATTGGAAATTGTTTATGTGCTTGTTGTTGTTTTCCATGTGCCCTTGGTGGTGTGAGAAATGGACTAGTAATGAGATATAATTTAGATAAAAAAACTAAATTTGAATGTTTTGCATGTTGTTGTTGTCCATGCTGTGCTTTAAATCAACAAAATTTAGAAATTAAATTTAGAAATGAAAAACCTGTTACACTATTAATGGATTAAAAAAAAAAAAAAAAAAAAAGAAATTAAAATTTTTACCACAAGTACAAATAATTAATAAATAAATAAATAACATTGTTTTTTAATTAAAAGAATATAAAATAATAGGTTTGAAAGTTTTTTTTTTATTTTTTTATTTTATTATTTTTTTTTTTTCTTTAATCCTCATCAATAACTTTATCACTAACCTCCATGAATCTTATATCATCAGGAGCTAAACGTAAAAGTGCTAAAGTATGAATGTGTTGAATCCTTAGGTGATTCATGAATGGTCTAAATAATAGTAAATGGATAACTAATAATAATACACAACTAATGGCTAATACTGAAGTTAAAACTTTTGTAGCCCAATCTTTTTGAGATAGATAATATTGGAAATAAGTGAATGTTGCGGTATCTAAACCTTGGAAAACTACATCTGAGCCAATTGCTTGCATCCATCCCAACTCTGGACTTGTTGATAGTAAAGATGGATCGGTATTTACAAGTGATACGGAATGTTTAGTATATTGATCGACCAACCAATCGAGACCAATACTAACATCATTGTAATAGATTGAATCTGATGTAATGCAATTACTCTTATTAAGCATCCAACAACCATAAGAACCTTCCATTAGTGGTCTAACATCTTCAAGGTATGGTAATGATTGATGATTACTTTGTAATTGAAGTACGGCTTCTAATGCTTCATTTTCATTTGCATCATTATCAAATGTATACAATTCTGCTATATAATAATTGATGATACGACTATCCAATGATCTTGAACAACTTTTACCCAAAACATAACCAGATTGAGTATTATCATGAACAACTGAATAAGTGACCCACAAACCCATTGTAATAAAACCAAATAATAAAAATATTGCTAAAACATATGACCAATGAAGACGTCTTAATACTGATCTAAGTGATTTCTTATTTAAATTTCTTTTACTCTTTCCATCCCAACCATATCCTTTATTATTATTACTAATACTATTTTCAATTAATGGTACTTTATCATGATCTTCATTTAATCTATTTGAAATGGTTCCTCTATTTATTGTAGTTGTTGATGCTAATACATTAGTTGAATTCATTAATGGACGACGATGACTACCAAAATTAATTGATCTATTTACAATACTACCATCATCGATAATATCATCATTCTTTTTTCTTTCATCAACTTGAAGATGTTCATGATTATCAATACCATCAGCAGCATCATCATCGGTTGTATCGAAAAGATTATCACGTTCACTACCACTATCTAAACTTGTCATTTTAATTTTCTTTGATGAAAGTTTAAAAACAACATCTTTTGGTGCCAATGAAAATAATACAAGAGTTCTAATCTTTTCACGAGAGATTTTAGTAACGATTGGACGGAATAAAACTGCACCAAGAATAATAAGGAAACAGAAAATTGCTACCCAAACATATAACATTGTATCCAAAGTTGTATTAATATCATCAATTAGAGATTTGATATAAACTTGTTGAATTTTCATATACATTTCTGGTATATTACTTGGGGCATTTAAAATGATAAATTTGAAATCTGGATCGAATACCGCTCTATCTTTAATATCTTGAACGCTCATTTTATTTGCAATGAGTGCACTTTCATAAAATGAATTACCAGCTTTCCATGCATTATAAGTTTGAGTGACTGTAATGTAATTGGTAGAGTTTGTACCTGGTGGTGAAACTAAAATTGTCATATTAACTGATGGTGTACTATAAATATCAATCATTTCTTTATTATCGACAAGTGTACTTGAACGATTAAATTCTTCAAATGAAAAAATCGTTGAACCAATATCGAAAACATCAAATCCATTAATTGATTTTAATTTTGATAAATTATCACCAACATAAGAGGTTGGATCACCTTCACCCCAATAAATTGCATCATGAATATTTTTCATTATAATTAAACTTCTATCATTTTGTTTTCTATATTGAGTTATCATGGCTTCTGCTGCTTCAAATGGGAATGCTACTGAACCTGCTGAAATTGAAATGGCTTGCATTGTATTTAAATTGATTGCAATTGAAACTGCTTCACTTGCACAATCAGTGATTGAAATGATACCTTGATAGGAGTGGGTATGTTTAACTGATAAATCTCTTAATACAATTAACATTACAATTAAAAATATAATACAACATGCAGTTGTACCAATCATTAACCATGAAAGTTTGTTAATTGCATTACTTTGTTGAAATTCCTTATATTTACCCCTTCTACCTTTTGATGAACTACTTGATTCTGATGAATCATCTTTTGATTTTGATGAACCCGATTTTGATCCTGATCTTTCAATATCTGCATCAATCTTTGCCAATTGAATTGCATTTGATTCTTGTTTTAATACTTGGTCAAGTTCTGTATCTGAATTATCTAAATTTTTAATATCAATTGTTTTAAAATCAGTTGTTTGACTTTTACTCATAATATCTTCTATTGCTTCTGCTTTCTTTTGTAATTTATATGATGATTCAGTATCTTTAACAACTTCTTCAAGGAATTGAGAATAATCACGAAGTACTCTAACTGAATTTGGATTTAGTGCTAATAACCGTTCATAACTTTCATTTGCTTTATTTTCAGTTGTTGCAATACGACCTGATAAATCTGATAAACGATGAAGATCAACTGTTTCATGTAATAATAAACCCCAAAACTTTTTAATATATGTTAAACATTTAACATGATGTCTTTTAGCACCATAATAAAGTTTTTTAAATTCCATGTAACTGACAAAATCTTGAATTTTACCTGTATGTTCTGGACCACGTAAATCTGAATCCATAATTTGTTCTCTTTCTTTATCACGTTGATAAATGAAGAAACGAACATCGAATGATGGTTTCATTCTTCTAAGTTTTTCTAATGCAGCATAACCAATATGTCTATCTTTTCTAACTGTGAATAAAAAGTTACAATATGCCATCCATAATAAATCTGAATTTGGGAAATATTGAAGACCACATTGATAAAGATTATTTGCATGTTCAATTGATTCATTTGAATTACTTGAAATACCATCATCGCCATTACTACCATTACTACTTCTTAATAATTTTCTAACCATAATTTCAACAAAGAATGACATTACAAATTTATTTTGAAAGAATGGGAATATGATTTGTCTTTTACTACCCAATGTAATTGGTTGTTTACCCCATGTTACTTTTGATGGTGATGATGATTCTTTTTCCTTACTATCCCCAGTTTTACTTTTTTCATTTTTAGTGATTTCATTAAAATCATTTGTTGAACTTGATGTTGGCAATTTAAGTTGATCAATTTTTGAACTTAACCAATTATAATAAAATCTATTTGAAAAATAACCAATTGGAAAAGCAAAGAATGCACCAACAATTGTAATATAACAAGTAGTTGCAGTAGTTTCATCATTAATACCCATTGTTACCAATGTCATAAATGATACCCAAAATACTGTTGTATAAAATCCACTCTTCACTTGATTCAATCTTTGATTATTATATGGTAAAATTATAATTGATCCAAATACTAATGTTATTGATAAAATAAAATATACAATTGATGTTGTCCATGGTGAAAAATCAACTAATGAATTTAATAATGCAAGTATAAGTTTTACAAATAAAATATATACATCAAACTAAAAAAAAAAAAAAAAAAAAAAAAAAAAAAAAAAAATTAGTAATTAAATTAAATTAAATTGAAATTTACAATAACATATTTTACTTACTCTTGCATGTGGTTTTGAAAATCTTGATTTTACATTTGTATCATATTCATAATAGGTGGCACTAGATGTAAAACCAACAATACTAAAAACTATAATTAGAATGATTGAAACAATTGCAATTGATAAATTTGCACCCTTGAAACAATAAATATTGTCATTACTAAATGTTTTAAGAATACCACCTTGACTATAATCACAATCTAAACCAATTAAAAGTAATGAAATGATTGGAATAAATAAAACTGCTACAGTAGTACTAACAAACCAACGTAGAGTTCTAATAATCCAAATATTTGCAATTTTTCCTCTATAAAATTGATATGCAACATACCAAATATTGAAGAAACCTAATAATAATAAACCAATAACAATCCAAAAAAATATTGTAAATCCATTATATCCAACTAAATTTGATGGGTGACTTACTGGTGACATAATTCTTTTTAAATAACTATTAAATTTAAAATTAGAATTTTTTTTTTTTTTCATACTAATTTCAAATAAGATTATACTTACTATCCGGCATCCCCACCCCATGGATATTGTTGTTTAAAACCAAAAGATGATAATTCTATTCCATTGATATAAAATTTTAAAAGAGTTAGATAATTTTATTTAAAGAATTTGTGAAAAAAAAAAAAAAAAAAAAAGTGAATAAAAAAAAAAAAAAAAAAAAAAAATTTAATACCTACGGCAAAATTCAATCAGCAAACTTATAATAGTTAAAATCCGTGGGAATGTATTTCCTTTAATCATTGCATATAATACACCAAAAGATCCTTTTAAAAAAGTATGTGTTATTTTATTTTCAAACTATTTTTTTTATTTTCCTTTGAAAAGTTATAATTACCTTTTTCCATTGATTTTGAAAACCCCAAAATAAGACTCATAGAACTTCCTGATGATGAAGATTTGGTTGTACTTTTGTGAGAGCTCATTTTTATTTTACAAATAATTTTTTTAATAAATTAATATTAAAAAAAATAGAGAGAAAAAAAAAAAAAAAAAAAATTGTGTATACAAAAAAAAAAAAAAAAAAAAAAAAGTTGTAGTTTATATTTGTATTTATTTAAATTTTAAAAAAAAAAAATAATATTAATAAAACTTTTTGGTTTTTATATAAAAAAAAAAAAAAAAAGAAAGAAAAAAAAAAAAATATATAAAAATAAAAGTTTAATTCATTAATCAAAAGTCTGAAAATCAATTAATCAATGAAAGATAAGTAAAAATATCTTTTAACTAATCAAGCTTTCTAAAAATATAAAAATATCGAAATTAAAAAAAAAAAAAAAATTTGTCACTGTGATATGAGCGAGTCGGTTGAAATAAAACTGTTGTAATTTACAAAAAAAAAAAAAAAATTTTAATCGAGAGGTTTTTCAGTTTGAAAAATTCGAGGAAGTAGTATCTAGATTAACCAAATTTTTGTTTTTTTTAATATTTTTTTTTTATTTTTTAAAAGTTAGATTAGTGGATTTTTTTTTTTAAAATTTTTTTTTTTTTTTTATTGTAAAACATTTTACTTTTTTGAAATGGTATTTTATTTTTAGAATTATTTAAAACGATAACCTTAAACTTTTTTTTTTTTTTATTAGAAAATAATATTTATGAAGTTTATTTAATTTATGTATAGAACGAAATTTAACTATTTTTTTTTAATAATGGATTTGTTTTTAATGGGTTAATCAATTAGCTTTTTATTTATTTTATTTTGTATACAGCAATAAGTTTAATATTGAAACACATTTGGAGAGTATTAATCATTTGAGAGATCAAAATCTAAAAATTGAGCAAAAATAAAAGCTAATTTGGGTTTTTTAATAATTTATAAGATTTATTCTTTAGATAATTAATTAAATAAGATTCTTGAAATAATTAGGATCTTTAAAATTATTTGCATATCCAATGCCAAAACTGCTTTTTTGAAATAGCTTTTTCTTTTTCTTTTTTCGTAATCTCGTTATGTTTAGGCCAAAAAAATCATCAAAAATAACAATTGTTATATAGCGGAATCGAACCCACGATTATAGGTCTTTCCTTAAAAGAATCTTGTAAGCTAAGGGATTCGAACCCTTGTATCAATGATATTGCAGCCTTAATGCAACCCCTTAGACCAGCTCGGGCAAGCTTACTTATTATGAAATTTTTTATTTTTTGGTGCATAGTGTTTTTGATTTCCATTTTTGGTTCCCAAATGATATTTCATTTTTTCACCAAGAGTTTTTTAATATTTTTCATAGAAAAAAGTTAGGTCAGGTTAATTTTAAATTTCTCAAATAAAAAATAATACCTTGGCAAGCTTACTTTAATATTTTCATTCAAAAATAGCTGTTTCCCTTTAAAATACAATTTCTTTTTTGACGAAATTTTTTGGAAAATTTAAAATTTAAAATTTAAAATTTAATTGGATTTTTTGATTAATTTAACATCTGATTCAAATTTCACAAGTTAAATAAATCTAAGTTAAAAATTTTTTCTTTGAGGTTAAATTTCAAGATAAAAATAAATAAAAAATTTAAAAAATTTAAAATATGTTATTTGACGACGTTGGTTTTTTTTTTTTAAATTTTTCATTTTTTTTTTAAATTTTTTTTTTTAATTTTTTCAAACTCCAAAACAATTACAAAAAATCTTCAAAAAAAAAAGAATATAAAACTTAACAATAAAACAATATTAAATAAAATCAAATAACAACCTAAATAGAGTTTAATAAATGGCCCAGTTCGATATAATATCATATATAATTGGTGTATTGGTTATGATATTTGGAGTAGTTTTACCATTATCATTTATGATTTACAAGAACAAGAAAGTATTTTCAAACATTAAAACATCAAAGCAATGAAAGAAAAACAAAAAGGAAAAAAGAAAAGAAAGAAAAAAAACTTTTAAATAATAATAATAATTAAACTATGAAGAGAGAATAAATGTACATAAAAAAAAAAAAAATATTTATAAGATTAATTTCTTATAAATCAAAATTGTATTTTCTAAATTAATAAATAAAAGTAAACAAAATAAAAATTATACATAGACTCTTTTTTTTATTTTTTTTTTCTATTTTATATAATTTAATTTAATATTTATATTTTTTTAAAAGTTACTTTTAAAAGTGGTCTCTCTCTATTCAATAATTCCATTCGATCATATAATAATTATATGAAATTATTTTTAGAATTTGTTTGATTTTCTACATTAGGAATAATTCATATAACCCTTTATTATTCGTATAGAGTGTTTTAATAATAATCATAAAAGATAAATATAGATGTTTCAGAATTAGTAATTAGCCATTTTGGGTTTTTTAAATTAAAAAAAAAAAAAATAAAAAATAAAAAATAAAATAAAATATTAAACCGCATTTGAGCGCTTTTTTTATTTTTTTTTCTTTTTTATTTTTCATTTTTTTTTATTTTTTTTTATTTTTTTTTTTTTATTTTTCATTTTTATTTTAAATTATTTTTTTCATTTAAAAAAAAAAAGTATGCATCTATAATATGGAGAATGAAACAATCGTGGACAACAGTTTAAATAATAAAAGCAATGTTAATAATAGCAATAATGATATAAATAATAGTAAAAGCAATAATAACAACACCAACACCAATTATAACAATAATCATAATAATACCACCACCACAACAACAATAAACAAAACAGAAGAAAAACAAAACGATAGTCCAAAAGATAGCGAATTTGAATTTTTGGACGAATTAAAAGGTGTTGATGACCAACATCATGTATTTTCATCAGAGGATGAAAGTTATACAAATGGCAATAAAAAAAGAAAACAAACAGATACTCCATTATCACCCAATCAAGATTTAAAGAAAAGATCTATAACTTCACCAACAACCTCACCAACAACTTCAACATCAACCTCAACCTCAACCTCAACTTCAACATCAACTTCAACAATTATAAATAATAATAATAATAATTTAAAAGATAAAACTAAAGAAGAGATTGAATTTATAAAACATATTAGATCACAATTGGTTAAACCAAAGTTTTTAAAGGATAAACCAAACTTTCCATTGAGATCAAGTGGAGGGAATTGGATATTTGTTGGAAAATTACCAAGTTTACAATCGACAACTACTGACAACACTACATTAATGTCACCAAATAATGCCACCACAACTAATGGTAGTAGTAGCAATATTTCAACAACAACAACAACTACAACAACAACAACACCAACTACAAAGATCTTATATAGAGTGAACGGATTTTTAAGCGATAATGAAACCATTGACTCGATCGAAATCAACTTTGGTGATCCAAGAGATAGATATGAAATTGAAAGATTACATTCTTCTAGAATTAATAATCCTTTTGAATTACCTTGTGTTTCTTTTAAAAATCCTTTATTTGTAAATATTATCATTATTATATATTATTATTTTTTTCCAATATATATAAATAAATAAATAAATAAATAAATAAATAAATAAATAAAATATTAATATATTTATTCTTTTAAAAATTTAGATTAAATCAAATATAGCTAAAGATATTGGAATTTCAAACGAATATGGAGGAATGAATGATTCATTTGAATTTAGTAATCAACCTCCACCACCTTCACCACCACCCCCACCACCTCCAACTTTACCACCCCCACCACCTCCAACTTTACCACCACAACACTCACTAGAACAACAAAGTACGAAACAACAAATATTTACTCAACAACAACAACAACAACAACAACAACAACAACAACAACAACAACAACAACAACAACAACAACAACAACAACAACAACAACAACAACAACAACAACAAATACCAAAAATAAACCAACAACATTACAGCACTCAACCATCTGTTTTGATTGATGATATATATGATCCAAGTAATCCAACAGAGCCAATTTCTCCTCATCAAGACCATTATCCAAATTTTATATTTTCCAAGTGTATGTTTATTTCATTGGATTTAAAAAAAAAAAAAAAACTATTTTTGACTAATCTTTATTATTATTATTATTTTAGTACAACGTTATGAACATTTACCTACTAGAAATCCTATTTCACAATATGATTATAGAGATAGGCCTAGAGATTGGGAAAGAGATAGGGATAGAGATTGGGAAAGAGATAGAGATTGGGAAAGAGATAGAGATAGAGAAAGAGACAGAGATAGAGACAGAGATTGGGAAAGAGATAGAGATTGGGAAAGAGATAGAGATTGGGAAAGAGACAGAGATAGAGACAGAGATTGGGAAAGAGACAGAGATAGAGATTGGGAAAGAGATAGAGACAGGGATTGGGAAAGAGATAGGGAAAGAGATAGGGATAGATATGATCGTCAAACAAACTTTTCACCAGCACCACAATCAACTACTACTTCTGCTTCTACCTCCAGCACCACTTCTAGTACTGATAAAAATAGTAATAATACAACATCTACTTCAGTTTCTGCAACAACATCAACAACTAAAAGGAAATCTAAATTTAGTGAACCAATTGAACCATCACCATTTGCAATTCAAATTCCAAGGGATAATATAAAAATAAATGGTAATCTCATAAACAATAGTAGTAGTAGTAGTAGTAGTGGCAATAATAATAATAATAATAATAATAATAATAATAATAATAATAATAATAATAATAATAATAATAATAATAATAATAATAATAATAACAGCAACAACAATAATAATAATAGCGATGTAAAAGATATAAAAGATAAATTATTAAAACAGTTTAAAATCTATGACCCAGTTAATGTATATATGGATGAAAGTTATTGGTATATTGATTTTAGATCATCAGAATCAAGAGAGCGTGCAATACAAGTATTGAATGGATCATTTATAGATACTTGGAAATTAAATGTAGATAATAAAAAAACCAATACAATCAATGAGGAATTACAAAAACAAAAACAACTTGAAAACGACAGTAACAATAACAAACCAAACAACTTTAATCTACTTGAAAATGAAAGATCATTAAAAGAGATTTGTAAATTATTAGTAGCAACAGAATTACTTTCTACCTCTTCAAAAGATATTTCAAAAAATTTTATTGAGGCTGAAATACTTAAAACAATTAAATTATTGGATTCTCAAAGAATTGATCCTTTAACTCAAAATAGTACAATTATAAATAATACTACAAATACCACTACTTCAAATATTAATAATACTAGTAATAATACAACAGTAACACCAATAGTAACACCAAAATCAATAATATCAGCACCAACATCTAGAGATAGTCCTAGAGGAGGAAGATCATCATCAACAACAACAAAGAAACCATCGAAATTAGATTTGAATGGTAGTGGCGTACCACCAACCTTAAAGAAATTAGACACAATTAAACAACAGCAACAACCACAACCACCATTATCGCCATTAAAGAGACCACCTAAAAGTCATTTCTATAGTGATAGTGAAGATGATGGAAATAATAATAATGATGACGATGACGATGATGACGATGACGAGGACGATGATTTCGATCAAGAATTATCACCACTTCACTCTTCAAGAGATAGTAAAAAGAATATAAAATCAATCATTAAAAAGAAACCAATCTATTCTGATGATGACGATGATCATTATCATCATCATAATCATCATCATAACCATCATCATCATCATCATCATGATCGTAGTGAAGTTGAACTTTATAATGAAAGTGATTTACAAGTAGATGTTTTAGATAGTGATAATGAAAATCAAGATGAAAGTGATTATCATAAATCATCAGATAACTTTGGTCATGTAGAGTTATCTGATGATGATAATGAATTTGATTCTTTAGATACTGATCAAGATTTATATGATACTGAAGAAAATGATAATGGAAAGAAATCAAATAAAAGACCTAGAAAATCAAAATTCAATGGTAAATCAAAGAAACCTACCACCACCACTTCAACAACAACAACGGCAACTAAATCAAAAGGTAGATCAAAAAAAACTACTATTACCACACCAACTCATAATATACCAGTTCTCGATGAAATTCAAAGTAATTTAGATGATGAAGATGCTTCATATGTTAGTATGGTTATGGCTGCTGATAAAGATATTAAACTTTTATTTTCTACAAAATCTGAGGAAGGTTTTGAAGATTCTTCACAAGAAATATTATCAACACCAACTAGAACTAAACCATCAAGAAATAGAAAAGAAAGAAACTTACCTTTCTTGGATGAAGAAGATGATGAATCATTTAAACAATTACCACAACCACAACAAAAACAAGAAAAACAAGAAAAACATGAACATAAACTTAAAAATAAAGAATTAAAACAAAAAAATAATGAAGTTATTATAAATAAAACAGAAGAACATTTTAGTGAAAATCTTAATGGTGATAATAATAATAATAATGATAAAAGTGAAAATGAAAATGAAAATGAAAATGAAAATAAAAATGAAAATGAAAATGATAATAATAATTTAAATACAAGTATTGATAATATAAATGGAGTTGAAAGACGTAGTATTACAGGATGTGCACGTTCAGAAGGTTATACTAGAAGCGATATTCAAAAACTATTTAAGAGAAAACAAGTTGCACCAACTGGTAAAAGAGGTGCTGCATCAAGTGCTAGTAGTGGTAGTAATTCATCATCCTCCTCAACAGCAGAATCATTTGAAACTGGTGGTAATTTATCTAAATCAGCAAGATCATCAAGATTTGATAATAGAGGATTTGGTAGTGATCCAATTACATTGGCATCATTAAAATCAAGAAGAAAGAGAATTAAATTTGAACGTTCAGATATTCATGATTGGGGTTTATTTGCAATGGAAACTATTAGTGCAAAGGATATGGTAATCGAATATATTGGTGAAGTGATTCGTCAAAAGGTTGCAGATGAAAGAGAGAAACGTTATGTTAAAAAAGGTATTGGTAGTAGTTATCTATTTAGAGTCGATGATGATACAATCATCGATGCTACATTCAAGGGTAATCTAGCAAGATTCATCAATCATTGTTGTGACCCAAATTGTATTGCAAAAGTGCTCACTATTGGAAATCAAAAGAAAATTATCATTTACGCAAAACGTGACATTAACATTGGTGAAGAAATTACTTACGATTATAAATTCCCAATTGAGGATGTTAAAATTCCTTGTTTATGTAAATCTCCAAAATGTAGACAAACTTTAAATTAAAAATCATATTTTTATTATTTAAAACTAATTAACATGTTTATTTCATGAATATTAAAATTAAAATAAAAATATACATATATTAAAAAAAAAAAAAAAAAAAAAAAAAAAAAAAAAAAAAAAAAAAAAAAAAAAATTATTATTATATCATTTCTTATAATTAATTATCTTTATTTTTAGTTTGATCATTTTTAATTATTGATTTCAATTTACTAAATCCAAATTTTCTTGAAAATATAAAATCAATTAATCTAGTTGGAAGCCAACTTAAAAATACTAAACCAATTGATCCTGGACCATATTTCATATGATTTGGAATTCTATTTGAAAATATTTTTTTCATTCTATAAATATTAATTAATAATTTAAAAAAAAAAAAAATAAAAATAAAATTAGTTTAATATTTATTTTTATATATATATAATTATAAATATAAATTAAAATCATACATTGAATCAGTTAAACCTTGAATTGGTGCTTGATTTTTTATTGATGTTAATGGACGATCTAATAACTCTTTATAAATTGGATGATATGGAGATTCTGGATTTGATATTATTTCTTTAAATTTTGGTAATGTTTTATTAACAATTTCACTCTTTAAAGGTCCAGGCATTACTAACATAACTTTAATTGAAAATGGTGATAATTCTACTCTTATACTATAGTAGAAAAATAATTAATAAATTATTTTAAATAATAATCATAATGATTATATTTTTTTCTGTTTTTTTTTTGTTTTTTTTTTTTTTTGTTTTTTTTTTTTGTTTTTTTTCTAAATGTGTATTACCTACCTTTCATTAAAAGAATGAAGAGCTGCTTTTGAAGCACAATAAAGGCCTGATATAGGCATTGGAATAAATCCTGCAACACTACCAATATTTATTATTAAACCAGTTCTTTCTTTTATCATATGTTTTGCAACTTCTCTTGTTGTTCTAATAAGGCCTAGTGTATTTGTTTGGAATACATCTTCTAATTCTTCATCAGGCATATCAATCCATGTATTAAATGATGAAATACCTGCATTGTTTATTAAGATATCTATTTTTCCTTCATTTTTAATAATTTGATTAACTGCACTTTCAATTGATAATTTATCCTTCACATCAAGTCTAATTGTATTAATTCCCATTGACGATAATTCATTCATCGATTCTAAATTTCTTGAACTTGAATAAACTTTAAAACCATACTCGTAAAATGCCTTTGAAAGTGATTTTCCAATCCCATTTCCACCACATCCTGTTATTAAAACAACTTTATCGACTATCATTTTTACAATAAAAAAACAAAAAACAAAAAAAAAAAAAAAAAAAGAAAACAAAAATGGGGTTTAATTAAAAAAAAAAAGAAATGATAATTTTTTTTTTTTTTTTTTTTTTTTTTTTTTTTTTTTTTTTTTTTTTTTTATATGATGTCAAATCTGAATATTTTTATCCCACATTTCATTTTTTTTATTTTTTTTTTAATTTAACCCCATTTTTTATTCTGCCCAATTTATCTTTTTTCCAAAAAAATAATAAAATTAATGAAAATAAGAAATTCATATAAAATAAGTCTGAATGTTTTATTCAATAAAAATAAAAAATAAAAAATAAAAATAAAAAATCGATTAATTCCTAATTTCAGGATTTATTTATAATTATTTTTTGTTTTTAGAAAAAAAAATAAAAAAAGATAAATTTTAAATTATCTCTTTTTTTTATTTATTTATTTTATTTTATTTTATTATTTATAAATTTGGATCAAATAACATCTCATCCTCTTTAGAATCGTGTTTTTCCAAGTTATTACATAAACATAGATTGTAAATATAATTGTCGATATCGCTTATATCTCTTTGTTGTTGATCATATTCATCCAAAGAGTTGACAAATAAATCTAAACGAAGAGAACTCTCTTTGTATTCATTAATCAATTGATCTCTATCGAGTTTTTCATCTTCTAAAGGAAATTTTGGTTTTTTAGGTTCACTATTATTATTTATATTGTTGTTTTTATTATTATTATTATTATTATTATTATTATTATTATTATTATTGTTGTTATTATTATTATTATTATTGCTAATATTTTTATTGTTGTTTGAGCTATTTACATCACGACCTAACTGTGGACTACTAACCGAAAGTTTCATATTTTGTGCAGAGTTTAGTCTTCGATTTGACATTAAATCGATTGGATTTTGTGGTTGTTGTTGAGATAAATAAATTGGTGTTTGTGGTCTTGATTGGGATTGTTGTTGATGGGTTGGTACCTGTTGTTGTTGCTGTTGTTGTTGTTGTTGTTGTTGTAATAGTTGTTGTTGGTGTAACTGTTGTTGTTGTAATTGTCTAAGTTGTTGTTGTTGTTGAAATGATGAGAAATTTGGAACCAAAGGAGGTTGATTATGATGATTATCGTCAACCATAGAAGATAAAGATGAAATGCTTGTATTTGGAGGAGAAACAACCAAACGGCTACCATCATCAGATGAAATGATATAACCTTCTGGTGTTGAAATGATCTTTGGCGTTTTTGGTCTATTTCCATGGCTAGATGAAGGAGGTGATTGGTATGGAGAATAAAATGGTTGCTGTTGAGATTGTGGTTGTTGTTGTTGTTGTTGGTGTTGGTGTTGAGATTGTTGTAAATTATTTTCATTAATGTCATCAATGAAAGAAGGTGTTTTAAGTCTACGATCATGATTAATTACGTGAGGTGGATCTCTTTCTCCATAAGATAAAGGTGAAGTCTTTGGTCTTTCAAGGCCAATATTACCACCATAGTTAAAATTTGTATTGTTGTTGTTACTATTACCACCGCCATTATTACTATTATTATTACTATTATGATGTAAATATGGAGAAGATAAAGGTGAAAGATTATTTGGTGGTGAATAGACTGGACTTTGCATACCATAATGTAATAATTGTTGTTTTGTTGGCGAAATAGGATAACTATTTGGTATATCATTGGCGGAACCTAATGAACTTCTTCTTGAACCAAGTGAATCCTCTTCACTTGCAATACTTCTTTGTCTTGCCCTAGTTGAAGGATAAATTCTCCATTTGCTACTTTCAGTATTATCAGCACTATTACTTAAAGATGAACCAACGTAGTTTTCATTATTATTATTATTATTATTATTATTATTATTATTATTATTATTATTATTATTATTATTATTATTATTATTATTGTTGTTATTGTTGTTATTGTTGTTATTGTTGTTGTTGTTGTTATTGTTATTGTTATTGTTATTGTTATTGTTATTGTTATTGTTATTGTTATTGTTATTGTTATTGTTGTTGTTGTTATTATTATTATAGTTATAGTTGTTGAAATTGTTTAGATTGTTGTTGTTACTGATATTGTTATTATTTACATTGTTGTTATTATTATTATTATTATGACCTATGTTATTGCTATTGTTATTGTTGTTATTAATATAAAAATTGGGATTGCCATTATTGTGATTATTATATAATTGGTTGTTATTATTACTGTTATTGTTGTTGTTGTTGCTGCTGTTGTTGTTGTTGTTGTTGTTTATATTCACATTATTTACATTGTTGTTATTGTTGTTGAAATTATAATTAATATTATTATTCATATTGTTATTGTTGATATTATTATTATTATTTAAAACGCCACTAAAGTTTCTATTTGCATATTTTAAATGCTTCTTTTCTTCTTCTTCATAATCACTTTCTTCACTATCATCAGATGAGTACAATACGCTATCTTCTTCATCACTTAGGTTTGTTCTTAAACTTGAATGTCTTGGTCTTGGTGTACTATTGTTATGGATATAGTTAACCGGTGTATTATTACCATAATTATTACCTCCATTATTATAGTTTATGTAATTATTTTTGTTATTGTTAATGACCAAATTATTATTATTGTTATTATTATTATTATTATTATTATTATTATTATTATTATTATTATTATTATTATTATTATTATTATTATTATTATTATTATTATTATTATTATTATTATTATTATTATTATTACTATTATTATTATTTTGATGATTATTATGATTATTATTATTTGGACCAATACCCATGTTGGTAAGTTTTATTAGATTTTTACCAAGAATATGTTGTCTTTTTTCTTCGTTGTCAATTTGGTTAGCCAATTTATTTCTTATCTTTAAATTATTTGATAGATTTGAATGTGTTAACATGTTACTCTTATTAATGCTACCTCTTCTTCTTCCATCGCTACTAATGATATTATTAATATTATTACTATTATTACTATTATTACTATTATTATTATTATTATTATTATTATTATTATTATTATTATTATTATTATTACTATTATTATTATTATTATTATTATTATTATTAACGATGTTGCCGCTGATATTATTGTTGTTATTTATATTATTACTATTAGCAATATTATTGTTGTGGCCGTTTTCTAGTCTATGTAAATTTTGTCCATTGTTGATATTATTGAAACCATTATTATTATTGTTATTAATAATATTATTATTACCATTATTATTATTACTATTATTGATATTGTTATTAATATTATTATTATTATTATTATTATTATTATTATTATTATTATTATTATTATTATTATTATTATTATTATTATTATTATTATTATTATTATTATTATTATTATTAATAATATTACCATTATTACCATTATTATTATTATTATTATAAAATTTTTAGTCAAAGAAATGAAAAAAGGGTAAGGGTAAATTAAAGGGGTTTGGGGGGGGATTTTTTAAATATCCCCGAAAAAAAGGGGGGTTTTAAAATTTTTTTTTTTTTTTTATTTATTTAAAGATTTTTAATTTTTAATTTTTGAAAATTAAAATTTTAATTTTTAATTTTTTTTTTTTTTTTTTTTTTTTTTTTTTTTTTTTTTTTTTTTTTTTTTTTTTTTTTTTTTTTTTTTTTTTTTTTTTTTTAAAAAAAAGTTTTAAAGATTTAATTAAAAGCAAAGTTTGTACTATAATGTGTTCACCATCAATATTTTATAGTGGGGGTCTTGAAGTTTGTGTATTTGTATTAAAGTAATGA
>NC_007091.3:2561378-2566378 GCF_000004695.1 Dictyostelium discoideum AX4
GTTATTATTACTATTAGCATCAGCATTGTTGTGGCCGTGGCCGAGTCGTAGTAAATGTAGTCCACCGCCGATGTTATTATTACCATTATTATTATTATTATTATTAATATTATTATTACCATTACCATTATTATTATTATTATTATTGTTATTATTATTATTATTATTATTATTATTATTATTATTATTATTATTATTATTATTATTATTATTATTATTATTATTATTATTATTATTATTATTATTATTATTATTAATAATATTACCATCATTACCATCATTATTATTATTATTATTATTGAAACCGCTATTATTGAAGTTATTATTACTATTATTATTATTGAAATTATTATTATTATTATTATTATTATTATTATTATTATTATTATTATTATTATTATTGAAATTATTATTGAAATTATTATTGAAATTATTATTATTATTATTATTATTATTATTATTATTATTATTATTATTATTTGAATTGTTTGAATTATTATTTGAATTATTATTATTATAATTACTGTTATAATTACTGCTATAAATATTATTACTACTAGCGGCACCTGTAGTTCCATCTCCATTCTCATTAAAATTTAAGTGTAAATTTGCATATTCATTACAAATTGGAGCAGTCTCCATAGCCATTCTGCTAAATGACTGAACAAAGGTATTATTTGGTCTATTTTAAAAAATAAAAAAATAATTAACAAAGGTCAGTAAAAGAGAATATTATAAGATTTGAAGAAAAAAAAAAAAAAAAAAAAAAAAAAAAAAAAAAATATAAATTATAATTACACTGCAAAATTTTGAGATAAAGTATATTCAACATAACGTTTAATATAAGGCATTTGAAAGATATCAAAGATTGAAGGTCTTTTAGTAGGTTGTTTCTCTAGTAATTGATAAACTAAATTTTGTAAATCTTGAGAATAATTTGGAGAGATTGGTAATGGTTGACCTTGTAAGATTTGAAATATTAATGAGGGCATTTCCTTTGCATCGAATGCATGTTTCAATGTGATCATTTCATATAGACAACAACCCAATGACCAAATATCTGATTTAAAATCGTATGCTCTACTACCAAAACATTCTGGACTCATATAATATGGTGTACCAATCATTGTCTTTGCAAACTCTGATGAATTCAAAACTCTTGATATACCGAAATCACCAATCTTTATAATGTTTTTCTTTGTTAAAAATATATTTTGTGTTTTTAAATCTCTATGTATAACTTTTTTCTTGTGCATATATAATAATCCTAATGCGATTTGAATAAACCAATCTAATATTTGCTATTTTTTATTTATTTAAAAAGTAAAAAAAAAAAAGTAAAATTAAATAAATATGTATAATTAATATTAATTTCTCCTTTTAACAAATAAAAATAAAAATAACTTTCAATATACATACATATTCAGAAATGAATTCGTTTTTCTTTTTTTGAAGCGTTGTGAATAAGTCTCCCGATTCACAATAAGCCATAATGATACAAAGGAATTGATTATTTTCAATTTGAAAAGATTCAAAGTATTCGACAATATTTGGATGTTTTAATTGAGATAATACATTTACTTCGTGTAATGTATCTTTTGTCTTTTCTCTCTCTTTTAAAAAGATTTTTTTCATTACATATTTTTTTTTATCGATTGTACTTCTTACTAAATAAACATCACCATGCGATCCATTACCAATTTGTTTAATTATATCATATTTATCCATTCCATTGATTTTATTTATTTTTATATAATTATATAAAAATAGTGTTTATTTATTTATTTATGTTGTTGTTTTTGTTGTTGGTACGTTTATATTTATTTTTTTTTTTATTTTAATTGATAGTAGTGTAGATGTTAATGATAGTAGTAGTAGTAGTAGTAATAGTGTATAATTGATAATTGATAATAGATAATTGATAGTAGTGGTAGATGTTAATTGATAGTAGTAGTGGTAATAATAGTGGTGGTAGTTGTTTTTATATTACTTTTTTTTTATTTATTGGTGTTTATGTATGTGTTTGTGTGTGTATATACTTGATTTTTATTATTATTATTATTATAGTTGGTTGTAGATGATATAAAGAAAGTGTAATATTGTTTAATGTGGTGAATTTTTTATATACTCTATTTTTTTTTTTTTTTTTTTTTTTAAATAAATATTTATTTTAAATTTTTTTTTTTTTTTTTTTTTTTTTGATGATAAAAGTGTTATTTAAATTTTGAAATGGTACAATTGTATTTATTATGCGTGAAAATATTTATGTAATAATATGTATGACTGAGTGCGTGTTGTGTGATTATAAATTGAAAAAAAATAATAAAAAAATAAAAAAAAATAATAACTAAAAAAAAAAAAAAAAAAAAAAAAAAAAAAAAGGTGTGAGTTATTTAATTGAAGTGTTTGGGGTACTGTTTGTGATGGGTGTGTATTATTTTTGTTTTTTGTAAATTTAATTTTTAATTTTTTTATATTTTTATTTATTTTTTTTTTTTTTTTTATGTCTGTATCTAACTGTGATTGCTATATTGATTGAACTATAAATATAAAAATAAACCAACCCAATGATTAGTGTTATATATTAATGATGCTTTTATTATTTTTTTTTTTTTTTTTTGTGATATGAGGATCAGTGAAGAGAAAGAAAGAAAAAAAATAAATAAATAAATTTATATAAGTATAAAATATTTGTGTAATTTTAATAATAATAATAATAAATATAATAATAAATGAAATTTTTTTTTTTTTTTTTTTTTTGAAGTTATAAAAAAAAACACAACAACAAATTAAGCATTTAATTTAAAAAAATAAAAAAATAAAAAAAAAAAAAAAAATAATTGTTCGTATTGACAAATTAATTAAAAAAAATTTTATTTTAAAAAATATTGAAAAAAATTGAAAAAAAATCAATTCTATAAAAGGTTTGGTTTGATCGGTGAAAAGGAAAGATTTTGTCAATCTATCTTATAATTAAAGATTTTTTTTTTATATATTATAAAATTTTCTTTTAAAAAATATTTCCTTTTTTTTTTTAAAAAAAATTATTGAAAAAAAAAAAATATATTAAAAATTATTATGGACAAAAAAGGATTATTAGTTTATGTTATTAATAGAATTTAATGCGTGTGTGTGTGTGGTTGGCAAAAAAAAAAAAAAAAAAAAAAAACTCTAATAAAAAAAACTCTAATAAAAAAATAATTAGAACAAAACTCCTTTTTTGTGCACACTTACAATTTAGGAAAATAAAAGACACACAAAAAATGATTTTGTAAAAAAAAAAAAAACCACCCCTTTAAAAATTCAACCTCTAAAAAAAAGATCAATTCGACCAAAAATTAGATATATTACGAGATTTTTTTTTTTAAAAATTTTTTTTTTCTTTTTACTTTTTTTATTTTTTTTTATTTTATTTTATTTTATTTTTATTTTTATTTTTATTTTTTTTTTTTTTTTTTTTTTTTTTTTATGGGCTTTTATGTGCGAAGCCCCTTTATGAAAATATGATATTTCATAAAAAATAAATATTTATTTAAAAAAAAAAAAAATTTTATTTTTGTTAAAATATGTTGTGGGTTGATATAAAATTTTTTTTTTTTTTTTTACATTTTTGGTTTTGATTGTAACTTGTTTGAAATTGGTAAAGAAGTTTTTAATTCTTCATAGACTCTAACACCAGTTTCAAGAGCTCCATTTATAGTTGAGAGATCGTATGTTGTAGCTGTTGCTTCACCTGCAAAGAATAATTTATTATCAATAGGCTATTTTTGTAAAAATGAGATTTTTTTTTTTTTTTTTTAAAAAAATATAAAAAAAAAAAAAAAGGGTGATATTACAATTAATATTTTATATCAATTGATTCATAATATATATTTTATATTAACAAAAAAAGGATTATTTTGTTTTTTTTTTTTTTTTTTGTACAAGTTGTGGTTTTTTGGATTTTTAAATTTAGATCACAAAAAAAAAAAAAAAAAAAAATAAGAGATATTTTTTGATTTTTAGATTAAAAATTATTTTAATCAATATTAGAGATTAATAATTTATGAATATTATAATTATTATTATTATTTAAAAAATAATAAAAAGAAGATTTTGGTTAGTATTTTTTTTTTTTTTTTTTAAATCTTAAGATATATTTAATTTTTTTTAAAAAAAATAAAAATAAAAATAAAAAAAAAATATATATTATTAAGAAAATAAAAAAATTTTAAATTTACCTCTGCTAAAATTTCATTTGGATAATTTTTATATGGATAAGTTGAAGGAATAATTGATGGATAAGAATAGGCACCACGTACGAATGGATTCTTTTGCCAATCATAAACCATATGTGAGATAAAAGAGTCAGAGGCAGGTGTCCAACCATTTTCAGAAGTACCAAACATAGCATCTAATTGATCGAGGAAAGTACGAATTTGTTTTTGTGGTGATAGAGCACTGATGGCTTTAGCTTGGTCACCAGTGATGAAGCCAACTGAAACATATTCAGAAGGTTGTCCAGGAACGAGTGGACGATATGGTGGACCGTCCATCCAAATTTGAGGTACTGGACTATCACCACAAAGAACCAATTGACAATTATTTAACCAAAACTTTTTATTGAATTTAGCGATGATTTTCATACCACCGTCCATACCGATGGTTTTAATTGCGATTTTCTTTCTCTCTGGTAATTCTGGGGTGAAGGTGATATCACCATCTTTTAAGATTTGTAGTGGCACAGTTACGACCACACGTTGGGCTTGAACCACTTGACCGTTGTAGGAGGTGACTTTAACCAATTTCTCGTCCTTTGTGGTATCGATATGTTTAACTCTCCAATTGAGGTTAATATCCAATGATTTTGAAAAATGATCCAACATAATCTTTGAAGATTGTTGAACTTTGTAATTGTTTGGAATTGTGTTTGGTTTACTATCTTCTCTTGCTGCTTCTTTAACACCAATTCTATCGAGATCAGTTGCCCATGTCTTTGAGTAGATTGCATCGGCCAAACC
>NC_007091.3:2571378-2578277 GCF_000004695.1 Dictyostelium discoideum AX4
GATTTGATTAAAACTATTACGTATGTTATTTTCTTTTTTTTTTTTTTTTTATATTTTATTATCCCATTTCCTAACATTTTCTTTTTTTTCATCATTTAAATAATAATGATAATAACAATATTAATAAAGTGAACATAAAGAACAAAAAAAAGAACCATTTTATTTACAACATGCAATTACATTTCATAATAGTATTAATAGAGATAAAAGATGTATTTTAGCTTATTTAAATGAAAGATTGAATAGAATTAAAGAGTACAGGTGGAGTTCAGGTCAAAGTTTATTACCAGATCAATTAAAAGAGAGATTATCACAAAATGAAATTCAATTCTTTTCAGAATATGATAAAATTTTAACAGAATACAATTCAAAGGTTGGTTTAGATTTAACAATTGATCCACAACCACCTAAAGAATTATATATTGAAGTTAGAGTAATTAAAGAACTTGGTGAAGTAGTTTTAAACTCTGGATGTACTGTAAATTTAAATTTAAATACAACTCATTTTTTAAAAAGATCTGATATTACAAATCTTGTAAAAAATGGTTCACTTGAACATATAATTTAAACAAATAAATAATACACACACACACAAATATTATTATTTTTGTTTTTATTTTTTTTTACTTTTATTTTTATTTTTTTATTTTTATTTTCTTGAATCGTTATCATTTGTTATTACCAGTTTTAAAATAGATTTGAATTTTTTTATATCATTACTAGAGTAGATAGTATCTTGATTACCAATTGATGAAGGAGGTAATTGAAGTATACCAGTTAATAATCTTTTACAATGATGGCAATATTCTTTTTTCGAAAGTTGTAGTTGTTGTTGTTGATGAGGATTAAGATGAAGATTTGGATTATCACTTGAATTCTTTTTAAAGATTAAACAAGAACAAGTGAGTTTTTCATCAATGATCATGGTTATAGTTGAATTATCAGATTTTACAAATAATTTAATACCATCATTTTTATAATTTTGAACTGCGATTAGAGTGTTTTCATTCTTGCTATAATTATCGACCCTTGTTAAAGATTTACCATTAACTGTAGAGATTGGATAAGGAGATGAAGGATCTTGTAATTCATATTGATCTTCACCCTCTGTTATATATTCGTCACTAAAACTTGGACTATAGAAATCTTTTTCCATGATATCTAAAAATGTTTTTAATTTCGATTCGAAAAAGTCTTTTTCTAAATGACCATTTGTTAAGGGACAAACTTTTTTTAAACTTTGACAAAATTCATTTCTAATCGTTAAGAAACCATTAACAACCACCAATGGTAATATTAAAGTTGAAAAATCTGGGAAATCGTGCTTTAATTTTTCAACTAAATCTCTATATCTATCGATTGAATCATTTTCAACTTTTTTAACTTCATTTTCACTGTATACACCATCTCTTGATGGATCAATAACTGAAATATCAATAATTGCAATCATTTTACCATTTTCTTTTTCAAATAAATTTGGTGTTAATTGTGGTATATTATTATTATTATGATATTGTTGAGGTATATGTTGTTGTTGTTGTTGTTGATGCTGTTGCTGTTGTTGTTGTGGTGGTACTAAAAATAATAAGAAATCAGGTGTTACTCTCCATTCTAAAGTTGGTGTATAAAATAATTTTTCATATTTTTCAGTGATTGGATTTATAAGTTTATATTCAATAGGTTCATATTTTGATTTAACCTCTTGAGTGAAATCATGTGGGAATTGAGTTGCATTTGTAATTTCAATTGAATGTAATAATTTGAATCTTGGTGAACTATATTCTAAATGAAATTTCTCTTTAAATTTAGAATCCAACCAAATTAATATCTCCCTTGCAATGAATTTACTAATTTGATTATGAATTGATAATCTTGATGTGAATTTATAGATATCTTTCATACTGACAGTTCTAGCGATTTCTTTAGTATGAAGTGTGGTCTCCTCTTTAGTATGAAGGAAAACCAATTCTACAATTTCCAAATCCATAGTTTGAATAGCTTTTGCTAGACTATTGGTTGGCATTGGTTCGAATCTATTTTTACATAACCATTGAATAGCTTTTAAACTCCTACTTTCAATTGCATTAATTAGGGAGAAACTTGCAACACCATAGAAATTTTGATGAATCATTTCCATGATCTCAATGTTTGCATGTTTTGCTGCCCAATCCATTGATTCGGTGAATACTCTATGTTTAACTTTGAAATAGGGAGGATTTCTCTTTGTGATTAATCCTTCCAATAAATGTTTGAAAGTTCTACTTTGATTACCTTTTGCAGCATATTCAAAACATTTAATTGTAACATCAAATAGTTTAAGTTGATCATCATCCGCTAATATCTCTTGAATCTTTAAATTTAAATTTGGTGATGATGATTGACACATTGCATCGAAAACCGATGAAAGGTTAACACCTCTAACACGTAGATGCTCCAATACCATTAAATTACCTTTACTTGCAATTTCACATAATAACTCTTTAGTTAATTCATATGGTTGTTTAACTCTATCCTCTAAAAAGAAAACACAATCCATATGACCATTTAATAATGCACCATTCATTGCTTTTGTCGTACAAATTTGATAATCTTTAAATTTTTTATCTGTTAAATCTAATAAATGTAATTTTTTTTGATTATTATTATTATTATTATTATTATTATTTGATGTTGTTGTTGTTGTAGTTGTTGTAGTAGTTGTTGTAGTTGTAGTTGTAGTTTGATTTGTTGATTTTTTCTTTTTCTTTGATTTTGATTTTGATTTTAAAGTTGGAATGTCCTCAATTGAGAATCTTTTTGGTTGTATATTATCATTGTAGTGAATGATTTTAACTAAGAAAAAGAAAAGAAAAGATAAGATTTTAATAAAACCAAATGTTGAAGCTAAATCTAAAGCTTGTGGAGATATTGGTTTATTTTTATGTGCTAAATAAACTACAACATCGTAATGACCATTCTTTGAGGCATTGATTATTGCATTTTCAGTGCAACCCTCATTTCTGTTGTTCATTAAGAATTTGACGATATTGAGATGACCTTTTTCGGCTGCTTTATCCATCGCATTCGTTGTTACTAACCAATTACCCCAACTTAATGAATTCTCCCATGAATGTAGAGTTTTTAAAATTTTATAATAACCACCTTCACAAATTGCATCGATTATATCAATTGTGTTAAGGAAAACATTTTGACATGAATCCAATAGGAAATCCAATAATTTTTCATTACCTGCTGATCTTGCTATTGTACATAGTACATATCCATTCACTGTGTTTAAAATTTGTGAAAATTGAATTAAATCGAATTTCAACGAGAATTCAAATTTGTCTAAAAGTAATGAAAAATATCGATTTCTAACCATCCAAACGCTGTTGGTAATATCGTCATAATAAAGTGTACGAAACATTCTTTTATCTCTTATAAAACCAATTATATGTTCTCTTAAAACTTTACTATTCCAAACTTTACGAAATAAAAAATCGCAATCCCTATTTTCTTTTACCTTTAAAACCATATTGTTTTTTATTCCATCTTTATTTTCACTTTTTATTGACCCTTTATTTTCATTTTCATTTTTAATTTCTTTAATTTTTTCTTTTTTTTTTTCTTTTCTATTTTTTTTTTTTTTTTTTTTTTTAAAAAAATTTAATGTTATTTACATTAATTATTAAATTAATAAAATTTCTTTCTTTTTTTCTGTTTTTTTTTTGTTTTTAAAAAAGTGAAGAAAGAAAGAAATAAAGAAGAAAAAAACAAAAAAAAAAAAGAAAATAAAAATAAAAAATTTAACTTACTCTTCTTGTTCTATATCTAATTCTTCATTATGGTTAAGATCTTTTAAAACGTATAAAGAGCATGTATAATTACTTTGTTTAATTTTATATTCTTCAACACTATAGCTATCAAAAAAGATGACTATAGTTTTTGAAAATTGTGTTTCCATTTTTTAATGGTTAATAAAAAAAAAAAAAATTTCATAAAAAAAAAAAATTTTGAAATTTTGAGCTTTTAAAAAAAATAAATGAAATAAAATCAAAAAAGGTTTAATAAAATAAAAAAAACGTATTAAAATAAAAAAATTTTATTTTATTTTATTTTATTTTTATTTTTTTTTTTTTTTTTAATAATAAGAAATAATTTTTCAAATGATAAAACTAATAAGTTTTTAAAAAAAAAAAAAATCAAATTTTTTTTTAATTTTTTTTTTTTTTTAATTTAATTTCAGTTTTCACTATTATCCAAAATTTAATATATTAAAATCCGTTTGGCGTTTCATGAAACACATTGTTGTGTTTTTTTAGGAAATTTTTTTTAAAAAAATAAAAATTTTATGTGAAAATTTGTGGGAAAATGATTTAAAATTCAATATCATGCACCAATAAATAATTATCATTTGGAATCAAAGGAGGTTATCTTAATCTACTTAATGGACCATCTGGTTGTTGGCATGAATTTGAGTTAATATTAAATGAAATATTCGTTATATTAAATATTTTTTAATTTTACTGTAAATGTTAAAAAAAATAAAAAAATTTTTTTTTTTTGACTTGTAAAATATAATTTAAATAATTTTTTTAATTATCATTATCATAAAAATAAAACAAATTCACATTTTTTTTTAGATATTTATCATTGAATTACCAATAGCATTATAATAACATATGTTTTTAATATGGATATCGAAATTAAAATTATTTATTTATTTTGAAAAAAAAAAAATAAAAAAAAAACAGAATAATTAAAAAAAAAAATAATTAAAAAAAAATTTTATGGCATTGTAAAAACCATTGGACATACCAAAGAGCTAAAAAAAGGAAAAAAAAAAATAAAATAAAAGTTTAATCCTCAACTTGGACTAAATCAAATTTGTCAAATCGATTTTGGAAAGACCCCCTGTCTGAAATAATTAATATTTTAAAAAAAAAAAATTTCTTTATTATTTATAAAAAAAAGAATTCTTTTTAAATATTGTTTTGATCAAATTTAAACTTCAGAAGAATTTGAAACACTTATATTATTGGAATCAGATATTTGAACATCGATTGTATTTGAATAATGAGTTGAAATATGAGTAACAGATAAAGCCAATTCATTGGCACCATTTGAACTACCACTAGAACCTTTACTACTATCTGAGCCTACCATTGACTCTGGATAACCTAATAATAATCTAATCTTTCTACAGGTTTCAGATCTACCAAAAATAATTAATGCAGCATAACAATTGATTAATTCAAGAGCAAAGAAACCAATATTAATCCAATCTTCAGCATCTGAATCTCTTCCAATGGTAACATAAACAATATTGATAACCCAAAGTACAATACCAAGAAAAGATGTAACACCAATGAGACCTTTAACTTTTGAAACAAGCATTTCATCATGTTGAGTCCTATTCTTATTGTGGTAAACTTGTTTTAAAATTTTAAAACCAAAGAAACCAAGTGATCCAGTAATTAATGCGGCTGAACAAATGAAATATAATCTCCAAGTTGTATCGATAACTTTACTATAACTACCATCAACCAATACTATAACTCCGATTGTAGTATAAAACACCAATGACATAATAACATTACCAATTATAATTCTATCAACAGTTGCAACTCTCTCAAAATGTACACGTTTATCCATATATACAACTGCTAATTTCATTAAAAGTAATACAATAAAAAAGAATTCCATTGCAAAAAATTGTACACTCCATCCATAAATAATACATACAATTTTATTAAGATGTGGTGCTTTAGTATTAAATATCCATGCTAATATACCTGTTGCAATTCTAACTAAAAATAATATTAAAGTTAATTTAATAATAAAATAAAAAAAAATAAAAAAAAAAATCAATTGTATTACTTACATAAAATTGCTATCATCATACTAAAAAATACCAGAAATGGAATTGATTTTAAGTACATCCTTTTTAATTTTTGATTCAATTTTTTAGATTTTTGAACTTCAATATAAATATGATATAAAACTATAAATAAAAGTGGGACATACCACATACCTTCTAAAAAATATATCCACGCCCCTCTTATTTTTTCTTGTACCATTTTATTATTATTTTTATTATATTTTTATTAATATTTTTTTTTAATTATTAATGTTATTTTTTTTTTTTTTTTTTTTTTTTTTTTAATATTTTTATTTTATTTATTTTTTTTAATAATTATTTTTATTCTATTTGTTATTTTTTTTTTATTTTTTATTTTTTCTATTATGATTAATTAAATTTATTTAAAAATAAAAAAAAAAAAATCAACTGACCATGTTTTTTTTTTTTTTTTTAACAGTTTTTAGGATAATATTTTATTTTAATTATTTTTATTTTTTATTTTATTTTTTTTACAACCTTTATTTTTATAAGGTGGAAACTAAGATATTTTTTTTTGGTTGGAGTAAAAAACCATTGCAGAAAAATATCTTTAAACTAAAAATAAAAAAATATGAAAAACATGAAAAATAGGACACGGATGCTTTTTTATTTTTTTTTTAATTTTTTTTTTTTAAGATATTTCCCGCATTATTTGAAATTCTTTTTTTTTTTTTTTTCATAATCAAAAAAGAAAAAAAAAAAAAAAAAAAAAGATATTTTAAAAAAAAAAAAAAAAAAAACAAAGGAACTAATCAAAAACAAACATTAAAAAAAACAAATTTATAATTTTCACCATTGTTAATGGCAGGGGGGGCCTTTTTTTTTTTTTTTTTTTTTTTTTGGAAAAAAAATTGGCGGAAAAAAAAATTTTTTTTTTTTTTTTTTTAACCCTAAAAAAAATAAATTTTTTTTTTTTTTTTGCGCGAAAAAAAATTTTTTTAAAAACAAAAACCCCTTTAAATCCCAAGCCTTTTCTTTGGCAAAAGGTTTTTTTTTTTAAATTTTTTTAAATTTTTTT
>NC_007091.3:2578377-2579446 GCF_000004695.1 Dictyostelium discoideum AX4
CAAAGAAATAAACGAGAATTTATACATATAATAAATAAATCACTGTTATATCTTCACCGCCACATTCATTCCTCTTAATTTTACCCTTTTTTTGCTCAATAAAGCAAGGGCTATCGTCCTATATACTTTTCAACAATGGCTGATGATCACTCAACTGAATTACAGTTAAATCATACAGATAACAACACAACCAATACAAATAATACCTCCACAACCTCAACAACAAAAAACAAAAGTGCAAAAATCGACACACCTAAAAAACAAACCCCAACAAACCAACTCTCACTAAACAAAGGACTTGATAATCAATTAGATATCATTGCACCTCCATCAATCACAAGACCACTCTCTTTCTTAGAAAAAAACAATAACACCATCAACATTAAGTGTTACTTTAACCAACCACACATCCGTGAAGAATTAACCTCAAAAGATGACACAAGAATTCAACAAATTCACAAAAACATTCACAAACTCTTCGAAGATATACTGTCGCAATCAGCATTCAAAATAATTGGTGCAACTGCCTTCGTAAATTGCAACGTCGATAAATTAACTTCAATAATCAACCTTCAAAACCAACTTGCACTAAATATCGACAAACTCAACTATAGATTCGATATATCATCAAATGATTATGCAATCATTAAAACATTCATTAAAACGTACTCACCCAAACATGCAAACGATGCAATTACAAACAACCTCACTAAATTCACCAGTTGTACATCAATTGAATCATTTACTGTCACATACTCATATGCTGTTGCGTTTAAAAGCTACATTATAACATATCATCTAATTGATCACACACACAACATTGTTGATCAAAAGATCGAACAACCATCTGGTATCACAAGATATATCAAAGCTGCAACACGTAGTGTCACTAAACACAAAATTCAACATGCAAAAAATGCAGATATGGCAACAACTATAAAAAATGCCATCACGAACCCAAACATGAACAAAAACAATCAACCACCAAAAAACAACATTAACACCCCACCAATCAACGAAATTGCAAATTCCAATCGCAATAATAACTCACTTCAAAATAGTGGTTCAA
>NC_007091.3:2579546-2595779 GCF_000004695.1 Dictyostelium discoideum AX4
TCTATTTTACCACCACCATTAATCTCTACATTCAAATCGATTTTGTCTGATGGTGGTGGAAAACTCATTGATGATCCAGTTAGTTGATAATGTTGTTGAATTTTACTTATTCTTTCCATATCATCACTATTTTCTTTAATTACCAACCTTGAAATAAAATCATTAATACCTTCTTTAACTTTTGAGTTATAAAATGTCCTTTCTCCACTTGAACTTATATAGTAATACGAATAAACTTTTTTTGAAAAAAATTTACTAAGAGTTGGGCTTTTGAAACAATGTACTGATCCTCCTCTATGAGCCTATTTTTGAGTGTTATGAAAAATCAATTTTATTAAAACTAGATTTTAGAAATCCATAATTTAAATATAAATTTTTACTTACCTGTTTTTCCATAAAATTATTATCACCAACACAAAACCATTTATAATCATATTGATTAGGTTGGGTTGGTACAACTTCATCAGGAAAATCTCGTTTAAATTGAATAACTGAAAAAGCTTGTTTTGAATGATCCTTTTTTCTTGTAATAATTTTATTATTAGGAGCATAACCAGTTATATCTTCAACTTGATATACATTACGTTCAAGATTTGAAACTTTTCCTGTTTCAATGTCATTATAATGTTGAGTTTGTAAATAAAAGTTTCCTAATAGTGAAATTTGTTGACCACCAAAATCCATCTTTAAGGTTGAAATGTATGTCCAAATGTTTATTAAATTTTTATAACTCAATTTACTGGGATCCATATATCTTCTTACACCATAAATATAGTTTTTCCCTAATTGGTTATCTTTGTTATAAAATTGTTTTTGATAAAAATATAATTTTTCTGAATATTGGTTATAAAGTGTTTCTAAATGTTGCTTTTTACTGTATTCCGAAAAATAATATGCCTGGTTTAAAAAGTTAATTTTTTTTTTTTTTTAATAAATAAGGTAATTTAAAGATTTTGATTAGATTAATGAAAATACACATACATGCTTTGCCAAAACATACAATGGGAATTTATCATTTTGGTCCAATATTTTAACATCATTAACAATTCCGGCTGTTACTTGAGATTCTCGAATATTAATATTTTCGTAATGAATATTTCTCTTTTGAAAATCATTTGTATCAGGTATTCTCATAAAGCTAACTCTTGGAAATTTGGCAGGATCTAAATCATCTAATATATTTGTTAACTCTAATGATGAGAGTCCCCAATTGACTGCCAAACCATTAACGTAACCAATAACTGAATTTGTTAATACCAAATGTCTATAGATACCAACTTCAATCCCTGTTTTTGAAATCGGATAGCAATATGCATACTGTGCTTGTTGTAATTTTGGGTTCTTATCTTTTGGTATTAAATTCAAAAATTAATATTAATAATAAAGGAATGAAATTGGTTAAATGTATGAAATAATGAACCATTACCTCTTAAATTTTTATCTTTATGATTAAAAACTTCTAAACCAGGATTAAATCCACCTGTTTGTGGCTTTTTTGCAAATTTTCCTTTCTCCATAGTTTCATCATTTCTACTTGTTCTAAACAAAGGAAATGCTGTAAAACTATGCATCACATGTATACCACCATCTTTGTTCCTACAAGTTCACAATGTGTTTAAAATAATAAATCAATTTTTAAATTAAGAAATTAATTTTCCTTTTTTTTTTTTTTTTTTTAAAAAATTTAAATAAAATTAAAAATTAAAATATTTACCAAATAAAAAATCCTTTTGAATGTCCACCTACTGGATCTTTATCTCTTGTTTCATCAGGATGATCATTGTAGGTAACATAATTATAATCTGGGTTTTCCATTTGGTTGAATGTTAATAAAAACGCTGATTCACTATCATATCTTAATGAATATTCAATTCCTATTTTTTCAGTTATGGTATCAGAGAAACTATTCCAATAATAAATTCCACCTTCTTCAGGTAACTGGTAAATGTACCATTTTCTTATTATATTGTTCAATCCAATATCTTTTCCTCCTTGTAAACACATGGGCTGACAATAAAATAATTGAATATTAAATATAATTAAAATTAAAAAAATTAAAATAATCTTTTTCATTTTATTTGTTGTAATTATTTTTTTTATTCTTTTTAAATAAATTAAATTATTTTAAAAATTAAAATATTTATTTTATTCAATTTTATTTTTCTATTACAAGATTCTGATAAAACATGAGCAATAATTTAGGCGAGTATTTTTAACTTTTTTTTATTAAACTAATAAATCATTTATATAAATTATTGTGTTAATGTTCAACATATGGTGCACCATTATTGTTTTTCTTTTTGAATAATGTTTCAAAACTAGACATTATTGTCGTTTTTTTTTATTCGAATCCAATAGATGATATCATTATTATTAATATTTAATATTTGAAAATAGAAAAAAAAATGTTAGAAGAAAAAAATAATTTATTTAAATAATAAATAAAATTAAATGACTTATTCCTTTTTTTTTATCATTTTCATAAAGTAAAAAAAGGAAAAAAAATATACACATATTTCACATTTTTTTTAAATGTGTAGCATTGAATTACCAATAGCATTTATATTTACATTTGTTTTTAATATGGATATTGAAATAAAAATTATTTATTTGAATTAGAAAAAAAAAAAAAAAAAAAAAAACAGAATAAAAAAAAAAATAAAAAATAAAAAAAAATTATATTTTTTATTAATAATTGGTAAAGATCCAAATCTATATCTCCAAATAATTAATATCCAAAAAAAAACTATTGATTATGATCTAGATCTGGTAAATAATTAATTAATATCATAAATAAAAGAAAAAAATAATAATAATATTTAAACTTTGGTTAATGATTTTATGTTTGAAATTCTTTTAAGAATTATAAAAATATTTATTTTAAAGTTAAGAATTTTTATAATCAATTAAAGAATTTTTTGAGAAACCATTATTTGAAACAGTTAATTTTAATAATTTAAATTGTTTGATATGTTGATTTTTTGAAATGAAAGAATTGAATTTAAATTTATAATCATCCACACTACCAGATATTTGATCAACCATTGATTCGAAATAGATTATATTTTTTAAGTTTTCCATTATATTAAAGAGAATGATAGAGTTATCGCCACCATGTATCGAAAACTTTTTTAAAGGTGATATCCAAGACAAGAAGCAAGTGAAATTATTTATAAATGATTTTTTGAATTTTTCTGAACTCCAAAGTAATGAAGCACCATAGGTAGTACAAGAATTACCAATAAACAAAGATTCCAATGTTAAATTTTTATTTTTGTTTGTTACCATCTCCTTTAATTCTAACCAATCATTATTGAATGAATCTTGGTCTTTGAAAGTGTCATTAATTGAAGAATAGCTTGTCAAACAATTACATATACAATCTGAACGTTTATCTTGTGTATCAGATAAACAATACACTAATTTTCTTAAACAAATACCAACAAAAAGATGATGTAAATCTTTAAAGACCAATGGAGATAATAAAAATGTTAAATCTTTTAAAGAGATTGCTGAATCATAAATTTCTAAATATTTGACATTTGAAATCATAGAAGCATTTTTTGAAAAAATTTCAGTTATTCTTAATGTTTGTGAAACAAATAATTGATTTAATGAATGATTCCAATATCTAAATGCTTCATTTATAACTGGTTCCTGTAATTCTGTACAAAAATGAATATAGAGTGAAAATAATTTGGTCACTCTTTTCTTTAACTTTTCTAAATCCTTCAAATTACTTGATTGATTAATTTCCAATTCCAATAATTGTATATTACTTTTAACGATTTCGTTCTCTTTAAATTTAAATATAATTAATTTATCAATATTATCATTAAAATTAACAATATTAATATTTCTAATTAAAACTCTTTTAAATGGTATATTAATAATTAATTGATTTTCATTTTGTTGTTTTTTTTTTTGTTGTTGTTGTTGTTGTTGTAATTGTTTTTGATATTCTATTAAATTTTCAAATCTATTATCGATTTCATTAATTGTAATTTCTTTCTCTCCTTCTGGTGCTCTTATTGAACCACCACCACCTGGTCCAATAATTTTATAAAAGTATGGTTTCTTGTAATCATGATGTAATTTAATGGTTTTAATATTCTCTCTTTTAATTATTGAATATTTTTCATTATTAATTTCATTATTATTATTATTATTATTATTATTATTATTATTATTATTATTATTATTATTATTATTATTATTATTACCATATGATATACTTGTTGATGATTGATCTTTATAATTAAAATCAACTGATACTGTTAAATTATTTGATAATGTTTTAAACCAATCTTTACAAACCAATGCCAATGATAACATTAACTTTTTATTAATAGATTCATTCTTTCTATACTCTGAATCAAGATCTGTTATAATTTCCAATGTCTTATTTTGTCTATCAATATGTTTACACAGTAATTTAATTATAAATTTTTGAATATATAATGGTATTATGGTCATTATAAATTAATTATATATGATTTAAAAAAAAAAATAATAATAATAATAAAAAAAAAAAAAAAAGGGGTTTGGGGGGAAAAAAATAAAATAAAAAAAAAAAAAAAAAAAAAAAAAAAAAAAAAAAAAATACGTATATAGTAATTTTGTTTTTTCACGAATAATTAAAAAATTAAGAAAAAAAAAAATAAAAAAAAATTAAAAAAATAAAAAAAATAAATAATATAATAAATAAATTAATTTTTATTTTAAATAATTGTTGTAATTTTTTTTTTTTTTTTTTTTTTTTTTTTTTTTTTAACAATGGGCAATTACTTTATAATAACCATAACTAACTATCCAATACTTATATGGTATCCATCTAGATGATTCATTACCAAATTGATTTTTATTATTTATATTGTTGTAATTGCTTGTTGGTAGAATTTCATTATTATTTGTACCTATTCTATTTTTATTAATTGAGGTTAATGATTCTATTTTAAAAAAAATAAAAAAATGTTAATTAAATATTTCAAATTAAAAAAAAAAAAAAAAAAAAAAAAAAAAAAAAGTCAACTTACTAAATAATGACATTTTATTTGTTTTTTTTTTTTATTTGAATATGGACCGGTAAATTACAAAAATAATTTTATTTATAATTTTTTTTTTTGTTTTTTTTATTTTTGTTTTATCTTTAAATTTTATTTTAATTTTAATTTTTATTTTTATTTTCCTTTAGCTCATTTATTGTTGTTTTAATTTCCTTTTTTATATATCTCATTATTATTAAATAAAAATAATTTTTTTTTTTTTTTATATTTTTAATTTTTAAAAATTTTCTCATTGGCTAACCATATTTTTAAAATATATTTTTTTTTTTTTTTTTATTTTTAATATTTTTAAAAATTCCAAATTGGGTTAAACAATGCAAAGATTGGAACACACATTGGCTTATGAATAATTATAGAATAAATTTTAGTGGTTAAAATAATTACCACTGATTTCTTGATTGATTTTAAAATAACAAAATTAAAAATAAATTTTAAAATAATAATAAAAACTAATGTTTTCAATTTAAAAAAAAAAAAAAAAATAATAATTCGCCATGGTGGTGTATAAGAAAAAAATTAAAATTAAAAAAGTGTGGGAGGTAAACCACACACTAAATACTAATGAGTAAGGAAATAATAATTAAAAACATTTTTATTAAAATTTTTAAAAAAAATAAATATATAGAAAAAAGATATTAAAAAAAGAAAAGGAAATTAAAACTCTGAATAATTTAAAATAAGAAAAAAATGTTAGCAATTATAATTTAGAATTGATGTATATTATTTGTTGGATTTAGGTTATATATATTATGTCAGAGGAAAATTTAGATAACGCAAAAAATCGTGTTTCGTTTTCAATTAAGTTCAAAAGTGTCCGATACTCATCATAGAAAATTTATACCCCAAACCAACAAATAAAAAAATACAAAGTTAATAAATTATTAAATATTTACCAATTAAAATTAATATAAAAAAGGACTACCAAGAATTTGGACTTTGAAAAAAGATTTAACCTGTAATTTCAAACAAAAGCAAAAAAAAAAAAATAATAAAAAATAAATTAGTATAAAATTTTATTATTTAATATAAATAATACCATAGTTATTTAAACACAATATTTTAAAAAAATATGATAAAATTATGTCAGAAGACTGTCGTGAGAAATCAATTGAGTAATCACAGATTTCATAGAGCTGAGTTGAATTACTTCATCATATTAATATTATCAATTTTTTTAAAAATAAGTGTTTAAATACTCGGTAAAGTATTTTTCAAAATAATTACCTTTTTACATATAATCTCAGAAAGCTTTTTGTACCTAAAGGGAGAGAAAAAAAAAAAGAAAATTCAAGAGAAAAAACCTAATAAGAAAAAAAAAAAAATATATATTAATTAGCAATTAATTTTTTTTTTTGGAAAAAATAAAGTATAATAATTATAATATCAGCTTTTATTATTGTTATTATTTTTATTTATAATGTCAGAAGACTGTCGTGAGAAATCAAATTGAGTAATCACAGATTTCATAGAGCTGAGTTTGAATACTTCATCATATTTAAATAAATAATAATAATAATAATAATAATAATAATAATTGAACTGATAATAAAATATTATAGATAATACTTACAAAAATAGTTTTTGTTGCTGTGGAAAAAAAAAGTGAATAGAAAAATATAAAAAAAAAATTATTTAAAAAGCCGAAAAAGAAAAAAAAATGAAAAAAAAAAAAAATATTTTTTACGGAAAATGATTTTTAAGAAAAAAAAAACAACGTTATGATTATTTTAATTTTATTTTTATTTTCATTTTTACATGTTAGTCAATTTTTTTTTTTTTTTTTTTTTTTTTTTTTTTTTTTTTTTTTTTTAAATAATAATAAATAAATAAACACTTTTTTTTTTTTTTTTTTTTTTTTTTTTTAAAAAAAAATAATATTTTAAAAAAATTCCTAAAAAAAAAATTAATAATAATAAGAAGTATTCACATTTATTTTTATTTATTTTTTTAATATGATTATTTCAATGTTTGATTATTTATTACTTCTTTTTTATTTTTATATTATTATTATTTTTATTTATTTATTTAATTTATTTTATTTTTATTTATTTTTATTTATAAATTTATTTAAAATTAAAGAAGGATCAATTGAAGCACCAGGTTTTAAAAAATTTTGTTGATAAAATTGACCTTTTTCAAGATTTAATTGTTTTCCAGAATCAAAATGATTGATCCAAATACGTTTACTATAATCTTTTGCCAAAAGGTAACTATAATAAGAAGCGCCATAATAAAAGAGATGATTAAAAGAGGTTAAAAAGAAATTTGAAACTGTACCATGAATACCAATTTGTTGTTGATGTAAAGTACTTAAGATTTGAGCAGGTGACATATTTGTATCACCAATATTGGTACTTGTATTTTTATCAGTTTCTACGGTATGTAATTTTAAATCCAAGAAAGCCAATGAAATTTGTTCTTGAGTTTCAATACCTTGAAATAAATTTCTAGTCTTTTTTAAATTTGTTACCATTTCATTCGATATTGGTTTACCCATTGAATTAATTGCAAATTGTTGAAGTAAATCTTGATTCCAACTGAAATTCTCCATCAATGTACTTGGTATCTCTATGAAATCAGTAGGACCTCTTGTACCACACAAATGTTGAAAATTACAACGTGACATCAAAGTATGCAACGCATGGCCAAATTCATGAAACAACGTCTCTACATCTGAATGTTGTAATTTTGATTTCAATGGTTCATTAAAATTATTTTGAGTAAATGAACATGTAATTGAACATTTTGGTAAATTATATTCATCATTATATTCATCATCATCATCATCCTCATTTTTTAAATTATTTTTTAAATTATTTTTTAAAATTTTAAATTTTTTATAACCTAAACCAATTGGATGATTTACACAACCAGTTGCTTTATCTTGTCTTTCCCATGGATCTAAATACATTATACCTAATATTGTTTTATTTTCATCATTTCTTAATAAATTAAACTTTATAACTGATTTATCCCATGATTCACCATTATTCATTGGTACAATTTTTAATTGTGAATTAAATAATTTATTAACAATTATATTTAAACCATTTAAAACATTTTCCAATGTGAAATATTGTGAAAGTTCTTCTTTATCTAATGAATGACTTTTATAAAATTCTTTTGACATTTGATTCTTATAAAATGGTAAATCAAAACTAAATATTTTATCATTATTTGGATTATTTGGTTCCATTCTTTTTTTAATTTCTATTAATTTATTTAATTCTTCATCTGATTTTTCTTTATATTCTTTTGATAAATCCTAAATAAATATAAATAAAAAAATTATAATAATTTTTAATATATATATAAAAATAAATAAAAATAATAAAAAAAAAATAATAATAATAAAAATAAATATTAAAATATAAAATAATAAAATAAATTATTATAATAATAATAAATAATAATAGTAAAAATAATAAATATAAATTTTTTTTTTTTTTTTTTTTTTTTTTTTTTTTAAATAATAATTGAAAAAAACATACAAATAAATAATTATTTACTTGAGTTGGAGTTTTTAATAATTTATTTTTTAATTCATAAAATGAATAATTTTCACAACCTAAAGTTTTTGCTAATTGATAACGTTTTGAAATTAATTGAACTAAATGATTTAATACACTATCATAACAATTTGAAATGGATTGTAGTCTGTGAACTGAATATCTAATGTTTGGATCGGGTATATATTTTAAGATACCAGCCACTAGATAATCGGTTGGTATGAATGGTACATTACCATCTGGTTTCTTTGGAGGTAATTGTTGAAGGTATTTCAGAGGTAAATGACCAACCAATGAGGAGTAGGGAATATTTAATGTGACATTGGGAGGATGTTTATAAGAGTTTAAAGATTGTTCGATAAACATTGAACCTTGAGCAAATATCTCGTCTTTTAATTTCATAATTTCGTATTTCTCTTTTGGTTTCAAATTGATGCCATTCACTTCAGACTCTTTGATCATTTCATTGAGAAATAGTTGATGATCGTTTGGCAATTGGTGATAGTGTTTGTGGTCCCTGATTACCAATAGTAGTTGATAGAGATCAGAGTTTGCATTTAGTCTATTGACAGTGTCACTCATCTTTAGGAATGCTTTATGTGACTCAATTTTATGTGGTCCGTAGGGAATGACATTCATTACGAATTGTGCAGGATCCATAAGGTCACATAATTCTCTAGATATCCCATCAATATAATATAATGTCTCTTTTAATTGCTCAATGGTTGATTCTTGATTGATTTTAATTGGTATTATATGATCCCTAATTTCATTAATCTTTTCATTCTTTTTATGAAATAAATCCTCCCATCCTTTTGGTGTCTTTAATTCTTTAATACCTAATAATCCCACATTTTCATTACTACTATTATTAGTTGATGTTATTAATCTAATTGAATTATTTTTATTATTAATTGATTTAAATAATACATTGCTATATTTTATTAAATTTTTATTTGTAAAAGATATCATTGATTAGTGGTGAACTTTTTAAAAATAATAAATAAATAAAAAAAAAAAATAAAAAAAAAAATAAAAAAATTTGTAAAAATTTTTTAAAAAAAAAAAAAAAAATAGGAATATGAAATTTAATTTTAAAAAATAAAATAAAAAATTAAAACATAGAAAAAAAAAGAAAAAAAAATATTGCAACAATGAAAATATAATAATAAAACTTTAATTATTTTTAAAAATAAAGTTTATTTATTTAGATTTTTTATTTTATTATTTTTTTTATTATTTTAATTTTAATTAATTTGATATTTTCATTTTCCTTTTTAACCCAATCTCTTTTTTCATATTTTTTTTTTTTTTTTTTTTTTTTTTTGAAATTGATGGATTTACCAGTGGCAAAAGAGTCGTTTGGAAAAAAAAAAAATTAAAAAAAAAAAAATAAAATTTTGTTAGATGGCGTTATGGTTAATTAATTAAATAAATTAATTAATTAATTAAAATTTAAAAAAAAATAAAAAAATCGTTCGTCGGCTTTTTTTTTATTCATTTTTGACGATCATGATTATGATATTAATTTTTTTTTTAAAAATTTTTTTTTAATTTTTTTTTTTTTTTTTTTTTTTTCCAAAAAAAATAAAAAAATAAAAAAAATAAGTAAATTTCAAATTCATTTTAAAGAGTTTATTGTAAATTTCAAAAAACGCTCCTATTTTGTGTTTTTTTAAAAGGATAAAAAAAAAAACAAAACAAAAAAGGAAAATAAAATAAAATAAAATAAAAATAAAATAAAAAAAATTATTTATAATTAGTATTTTATTTTTTTTTTTTTTTTAAAAAACCACACACACATAATTCAAACGAATCATAAAAGATATTAAAAAAATTATTATTGTAATAATACAAATTAAAAAAAAAAAAAAAAAAAAGTTTCATAATAATATTAAATTTATATTAGCGCAAATAAATTAAATATAAAATATAATAATAATAATAATAATAATAATATATAAAAAAATAAAATGACAAGTATAAATGATTCAAAATTTTCACTTCAAAATTTTTTAAAATGTGGTATGGGTGGTGCATTAGGATGTTGTTTTACACATGTAGTAGTGGTACCAATGGATGTTGTTAAAACTAGAATTCAAATTGATCCAATTAAATATAATCAAGGTATGATAAAGAGTATGCAAAGTATAGTTAGACAAGAGGGAGGTGGTATGTTATTACAGGGATTGGGTGCTACAACCTATGGATATGCAATTCAAGGTTTCTTTAAATTTGGATTGTATGATGTTTTAAAGAAGAAATTCTCATCACAATTCTCTGACGAGGTTGCCAAAACATACAGAATCCCAATTTGGGTCACAGCATCAGCGATCGCCGAAACCATTGGTGATATCGCTTTATGTCCATTCGAAGCTGTTCGTATTCGTCAAGTGTCAAACCCAACATTTGCAAGTGGTTTCTTTAGTGGATTCAATAGAATTTTAAAAGAGGAGGGATTCAGTGGGTTCTATAAAGGTTTGACCCCTATCATTCTCAAGCAAGTACCTTATACAGCATCACAATTTGTGACCTATGAATTGGCAAATGATTACCTTTACAAATATTTAGCATCAAGTAGAAATATCAAAAGAGAGGATCTATCGGATAAACAAAGATTAGGTGTCATTTTAACTACTGGTGCAATCTCTGGTTTAGTGGCTTCATTGGTTTCTCATCCAGCTGATACCATCCTCTCAAAAATTAATCAAGAAAAGACTGATGGTGGTGCAACAAAAGCAATCGCAAATATCATTAAACGTCTTGGTGTACGTGGTTTATTCTTAGGTGTTGAAGCAAGATGTGTAATGGTTACTACATTAGTAACAGTTCAATTCTTAATTTATGATGGTTTAAAATTATTATTTAAATAAAAAAAATAAAAAATAAAAAATAATAAATAAAAAAATAAAAAAATACCAATATTTAATTACATATGTATATATATATATATAGATATATATACTCTTTATTTATTTTTTTTATTTATTTTAAATAATTTCTAAATATCTTTCTAATTCCCATTTATGAACTTGATGATTGAATTGTCTATATTCCCAACGACGAGTTTCAACGAAATGATCAACAAATTCTTCACCAAGGTATTCTTTTGCAATCTTTGATTTTGATAGTAATTCAGTTGATTCAGCTAATGATCTTGGTAATCTTTCAACTAGTCCTTTTTTATAGAGATCATAACTATTACCTATGATTGGTTTTTGTTTTAATTCTAATTTGTTAATGACACCATAGAGACCAGCAGCGAATGAAGCGGCGATTGAAATGTAAGGATTTACATCTGATCCTGTGACTCTGAATTCTGATCTTGTTGCTTTACCACCTTTGATAATTCTTAATGCTACAGTTCTATTATCCATTCCCCATGTTGGTGTGGTTGGTGCCCAATACCCATCGACTAAACGTTTATAACTATTGATTGTTGGTGCGAAAAATGGTAAAAACTCAGGCAACAATAATAATTGACCAGCAACGAATGATTTGAAAATGTCAGACATATGATTTGGGTCGGATTCATCGAGGAATAGGTTCTTACCGGTTTTTAAACAATTGAAATTTTGATGCATGTGTCCTGAGCAGCCTGGCAAATCTTTGAATGGTTTGGCCATGAAGCTTGCCATTATACCCTGCAACGATGCAATCTCCTTAGTGCAATGTTTGAATAGTATTGCACGGTCAGCAGATTCTAACGCAGTGGAGAACCTAATGGCAGCTTCGTAAACACCAGGACCGGTCTCTGTATGCAACCCCTCCAATGGTACACCAAAGCCTTGTAGCTCGGCAAGAGAGTTCATAAATTCAGAATTCTGACTTGTTCTTAATAAACTATACCCAAACATACCATTTGATAGTGGTTCTAAATTCGAGAAATTCTTATTCAACAATGATTTATTATTTTCACTGTAATTATACCACTCGAATTCCATGCCTTGAACAGGGTCAAATTGATGTTCGTGGCATTTCTTTATAACCTTTTTCAAAGTGGAACGAGGACAAATAGGTAATGGCTCTCCATTGGTGCCAATGAAATCCATCAAGAATAGTGGTACATCATATTCCCATGGAATGGTACGGAATGTTGATAAATCTGGTCTTGCTCCCATATCTGGATACCCCGTATGATTACCTGTGAATTTAACATTATCATAGGCACTATCAGAACTGTCCCACCCAAATATTACACTACAAAATCCTAACCCTTTCTTTATAGATGATTCAAATTTACTCTTATCCAAATATTTTCCCCTCAAAATTCCATCAATATCAGATCCTGCAATCTTTACAAATGGTGATTTTGAAATCTTTATTTGATTTAATATTAAATCTTCTGCATTCATTAATTTTGATTCTTCATATTTATTATTATTATTATTATTATTATTTAATTTACTGCTACTACTGAATGATTTTAAATCATTTTTATTTTTATTAAAAATATTATTATTATTATTATTTGTTTTAGTTGAATAATTATTTACAAAGTTTTTTAATGAATTATTTTTATTTATAAAAATATTCTTATTTACTAATTTATTCATATTTCTTTTTATAATTAATAAAATTGTTTTTTTTTTATTTTATTTTTTTTTATTTTTTTTTTTTTTGTTTATTAATTATCTTTGTTTTCTTTTTTTCTAAAATTTTTTTATTTATTTTGTATTTTGTAATTTTTTTTTTTTTTTTTTTTTTTAAATTAATTATTGATTGTTCAATTTAAATTTTTTTTTTTTTTTTTAATTTAATTTTATTTTAATTATTAAAATTTTTATTATTTTCACTTTTTTTTTTTTTTATTTTAAATTTATTTTCTTACCAATTGGCAATCTACTTTTTATTTTTTTTTTATTTTTTTTTTTTTTATTTTTTTTTTTTTTTTTTTTTTGAAGGGAATCATCACTCCTTAAAATGGATAAAAACAACCACTTTTTGTTTTTTTTTTTTTTTAAATGCGAGATAATTTTTTTTTTTAAATAAAATTAATAATTTAATATTAATATTTGTGTGTTAAGGTAAATTAAAAAACAATTATATTAATATTTTATAATTGTTTTTTAATTTACAATTAACACACATAAAAATTAAATAAAAAGATTGGAGATTTATTTAATTTTTTTTTTTAAATTAATTTTTTCCTTTTGTAAAAAATAGAAAAAATCATGTTAGCTTCAAAATTTATTTAATTTTTAAAAATAAATAATATACTAATATATAATATTTAATATTTACCCTACTGTCTCATTTGTGTGTAGAACACTATTGCCAATTTTATTGATTATTTATTAGTGGGATTGAAGATTACAATTTCGGTACAAGAATTGGTTGGAACTAGTTTTGATGTTATTTAGATGCACCGCAATCAACTCAAGACGTTTTTAATCTTGGAACTTTATTTATAGCTTCCACTTTCATGTATCTCTGAAATTCTGAACTGAAAAAAAGTAAGGCATCGAACCAGCGATGTAATCTTGGTGTTTTAAAAAAATTCACCCATTGTGGGTCTCGATCCCACGACCTGCAGCTTAGAAGGCTGCCGCAATTCCAACTTTGCTAAACGGGCTTTGATGAAATTAAAAATATTACCCGAAATTATAACTCAATTCAATCAAAAAAACAAACAACAACAACAATCTCTTTTTTTGATTATTTCATTTTTCATATAAAAAAGACTTAAAAAACAAATAAATAAATAAATAAACTATTTTAAAAAGCCATCTTTTTACTTTATTGTAATTTATTATTTGTTTCGTTTTGAGAATTTTGCGTAGCAAAATTTTCAAAAAAAAAGCAAAAAATAATCAGATCGAAAAAAACAAACAACAACAATCTCTTTTTTTGATTATTTCATTTTTCATATAAAAAAGACTTAAAAAAAAAAAAAAAAAAAAAAAAAAAAACCTGGGAACCCAAGTTAATCAGAAAATTTCCAGATTTTTAACTTTTTAAAGAAAAATAAAAAAAATAGAAAGAAAATAAGATGAAAATCACAAACAACACCACAAATATTAAGCAACACAAATGCCTACAAAAAATAAGCGAAATTGTGGATAAAACTCAATTAAAAAAAAAACAATTCAAATACGTCATAAACATCAATCACGAACCAGACGATAAAATAAAAAAAGATTTAGAAAAAAGTTTGGACAAAAAAGATGTTTTAATCAAAAGTAATAATACATTCAAAATTCTCACAGACAGTATTAGTACAGTAATCTATTTTGTAAATATGTTTGATGCAGAATTAAAAGGACAATTTATAACCACTATAAGACCAAAAAATATGTATACAGATTTTGATTGGTATAAATCACTCACAGAAATAGAATGGGTAATAGAAAATGAAGGATGTAAACTAATTAAATTAGAAATTAAAGGCGAAACTCTAATTATCAAAACAGTGAAAAGAGTCGTAGAAGAATTTGACACTATCATTGAACTAGACAATCTAACATTAATTGGACACTCCAACAAAGGATGGAGAGATCAAACCTCATTACCAGAAAATCAAGAAGAAAACAAAAATAAAAAACAATCAGATGAACAACAACCACAATCTACATCAGAACAAATACCAAAACAAGGAAAAAGAACAATCATTATCCCACCAATCACATCCTCATCTAATGATAAAACATTTATGGCCCTAGATGATACAGCTCAAAAGGTAATAGAAGCATCACTAGAAAACGTAGATGAACTAACAAGAATAGAGAATGAGATCAATACACAATCGATAAACAATCAAGAAATTAAAACAAAATCAGAAAAACCTATCGAACCACCATCTCCATACAATACACCAATAAAACAACACGGCGAAACAAAGGGACTAACAACGGAAGAAAAACTTAGAGAGGCAAATGATATCTTCGACTTCACCAGCCCAAACACTGATGCAATAAGAAAAATAGAATTCCCACTTTCAATCCCTTCAAATCAATGGTTCTTCTCCTCTCCAATAAAACATATCATGAGTTTCAGCCCAACCTATGGTACACCATCGAAAATTATCGATTCACCAAGTAAATTGTTAAACACACCAAAAAAGAAACAACAAGACAAAACAAACAAGACCAACAAAACACCAGTCAAACCAAAATTGGGTGAATATGGACAAAAAAGCATAAAAACAAAAATGGATGAAGATATAGACAACTTCAACAAGGAAATTCTAAAACAAATCAATAAATCAAAAAACCCCACAAACACACAAGACCAACAACACAACGAACAAAGTAAAGATCAGTTAGAAGACAAAATAAACCAGAAACTTCAAAAGGTAGATAAAAATTTACCCCAAATAAAACTATAAAGAAAAACCCAATAAGAATAGGTGTTTGGAACATCCAAGGATCCAACACCATCCAATCTGCCAGCATAATAAACACCGTTTTAGACAACAACAAGCTGGACGCAGCACTTTTAACTGAAACAAATATAAAAACAAATAAAATTTACTCAATAAATCAACAATATAAAAACAAAATAACACCCCACGCACCAATTGATAAAACAGGACAAGGGGTGTCACAAATCATCATCAACACCCGCAATAGAACTTCCTAAACATCTCAAAAAATACAATAATTCACTCAGTACTTTCTATAAATAAAAAAAAAAAAAAAAAAAAAAAAAAAAAAAAA
>NC_007091.3:2595879-2619711 GCF_000004695.1 Dictyostelium discoideum AX4
AATATAAGACCAAAAAATATGTATACAGATTTTGATTGGTATAAATCACTCACAGAAATAGAATGGGTAATAGCGAATGAAGGATGTAAACTAATTAAATTAGAAATTAAAGGCGAAACTCTAATTATCAAAACAGTGAAAAGAGTCGTAGAAGAATTTGACACTATCATTGAACTAGACAATCTAACATTAATTGGACACTCCAACAAAGGATGGAGAGATCAAACCTCATTACCAGAAAATCAAGAAGAAAACAAAAATAAAAAACAATCAGATGAACAACAACCACAATCTACATCAGAACAAATACCAAAACAAGGAAAAAGAACAATCATTATCCCACCAATCACATCCTCATCTAATGATAAAACATTTATGGCCCTAGATGATACAGCTCAAAAGGTAATAGAAGCATCACTAGAAAACGTAGATGAACTAACAAGAATAGAGAATGAGATCAATACACAATCGATAAACAATCAAGAAATTAAAACAAAATCAGAAAAACCTATCGAACCACCATCTCCATACAATACACCAATAAAACAACACGGCGAAACAAAGGGACTAACAACGGAAGAAAAACTTAGAGAGGCAAATGATATCTTCGACTTCACCAGCCCAAACACTGATGCAATAAGAAAAATAGAATTCCCACTTTCAATCCCTTCAAATCAATGGTTCTTCTCCTCTCCAATAAAACATATCATGAGTTTCAGCCCAACCTATGGTACACCATCGAAAATTATCGATTCACCAAGTAAATTGTTAAACACACCAAAAAAGAAACAACAAGACAAAACAAACAAGACCAACAAAACACCAGTCAAACCAAAATTGGGTGAATATGGACAAAAAAGCATAAAAACAAAAATGGATGAAGATATAGACAACTTCAACAAGGAAATTCTAAAACAAATCAATAAATCAAAAAACCCCACAAACACACAAGACCAACAACACAACGAACAAAGTAAAGATCAGTTAGAAGACAAAATAAACCAGAAACTTCAAAAGGTAGATAAAAATCTACCCCAAATAAAACTATAAAGAAAAACACAATAAGAATAGGTGTTTGGAACATCCAAGGATCCAACACCATCCAATCTGCCAGCATAATAAACACCGTTTTAGACAACAACAAGCTGGACGCAGCACTTCTAACTGAAACAAATATAAAAACAAATAAAATTTACTCAATAAATCAACAATATAAAAACAAAATAACACACCACGCACCAATTGATAAAACAGGACAAGGGGTGTCACAAATCATCATCAACACCCGCAATAGAACTTCCTAAACATCTCAAAAAATACAATAATTCACTCAGTACTTTCTATAAATAAAAAAAAAAAAAAAAAAAAAAAAAAAAAAAAAAAAAAAAAAAAAAAAAAAAAACCTGGGAACCCAAGTTAATCAGAAAATTTCCAGATTTTTAACTTTTTAAAGAAAAATATAAAAAATAGAAAGAAAATAAAATGAAAATCACAAACAACACCACAAATATTAAGCAACACAAATGCCTACAAAAAATAAGCGAAATTGTGGATAAAACTCAATTAAAAAAAAAACAATTCAAATACGTCATAAACATCAATCACGAACCAGACGATAAAATAAAAAAAGATTTAGAAAAAAGTTTGGACAAAAAAGATGTTTTAATCAAAAAGACCCTGTAAAAAAAAAAAAAAAATAAAATGAGATCTAGCATCTCAAGGAGAAGCAAATAATAATTGCGTTATCCAATTCAAAAAAAAAAAAAAAAAAAAAAAAAAAAAAATAACTCAATTCAATATAAGGTTGAAAATTATAATTAAAGTGGTCTAAAGTACTTTATTTATTTTATATTTTAATTTATTTTTATATTTATTATAACTTTTATAATATTTTATTTTATCTTAATTTTATTATCTAATCTTTATTTTGAAATTTAACAATCCCTTTTATATTTATATATTTATTTATTACACTAATAGCTTATATAGCTTTAATTTAAATCACAATATATAAAGAAAAGTTAATTATTTTCAATATTTATATTAATTTAAATGAGTGACATAATTATTAATAAATAATTATTTTATATTTTTATGTTTGCTGATTTTAATAAAATTATTATTTGAGATATTATGACACTAATTTGAATAAAAGCGAAATAGGTTTAATTATAAAATAGTAGCCCTTATTTTAAAAACAAAAATTTAATACAACTATAATATAATCAAAATTCAACTAATTTAGAACAAAAAAAAATAAAATAAAATAAAAGCTTTATAAAAAATTAATTTATGAGAATTAAAAACTCTAATTAAAATGAGAACAATTGCATTATCTAATTTAAAAAAAAAAAAAAAAAAATGAAATTTAAGATATTTTAAGCCTTGTGCAAAAAGAATCAAATGACGCAATTTGATTTTTTTTTTTTTTCACGGTTTGGAATTCCAAAAAATATCTTAAAAAAAAAAAACAGTTGTTTTTTATACACAAAAAAAAAAAAAAAAAAAAAAACTATTTTATTTTTTATAGTAAACATTTTTAAACTAAAAAAAAATGAATATAATTAAATCATTATCAATATTAATTTTATTTACAATTTTAATTAATGTTATATCATCACAATCATCATCAGGTGATGATTCAATGCCAATTTTATTATCATTTTTTAGTAACGACCCAAGTAGAGATACATTATTTAAATTTAATAGAGTTGATTTAGAGGATGGTTCATTAAATATTACCCTTTACACTAGATATACAGCCTATGGTAAAATGTTGGGTGTTACTGGATATGATGGTGTTAATTGGTTTGATTATCAATTTAAATATGAAACGGATCCAGATGAATTCCAAGACGGTGGTATCTCTGATTTAGGACAAGGTGATTCATCAGCTTCATGGATGAACGCAGATTTCTATGAAACCCATCCAGCCCTTGTAGACTATAATCCACATCCAATAGGTCAAGACGATGCACGTAGTGAATACCTTAGTGTTGGTTGGTCAAAGAAAACTCAAGCATTATTAACACTCGGTTTCAATTATGTCGGTAACAATATGTTCTTTTATTATAATATAACTCAATATCAAGTTAGCGAGGCCTATGAAAATAGTTTAACCCAATGTTATGATTACACTCAAGGTTTAATGTACATAAATTATATTAACCCAACAAGCACCCAAAGACAAATTCTAGTTTATCAACCATTCAATCATTCAGATGGTATATGCATTGATGAATATTCATTCGAGCCAGGCACAGATCTTACCAAATCAGTTGAATCCAATGTTTATCTTTTCTATTCAACCGTTGGAAATCAAAAAGAAAGTCCACTCTATATGGTTGAAGTTGCAAATGTTACAGGCACAAATTCAACCGTTAATTTATTATCAGTTGGTTTATCTGCCACTGGTTACACTGCATCAAGTAGTGTCATCTTATCTTTAGATAATAGTTATGGTTCAAATATTGATGGTATTCCATTATGCTATTTAGATCAACTTCATCAATATTTAATCTTATTATCAAAACCAACTTCAAAAATGTCTTATACTATTACAACTGTTGATCTTATTAATAATTATAAAACTACTTCAATTACAACTGATGTTGTTGATTTTTATAATTATGGTTTATATTACCAAGATAAATAAATAAATAAATAAATAAAAAAAAAAAATTTTATTTATCAATTTAAAAAAAAAAAAAAAAAAAAAAAAAAAATTTAGAAAAAAAAGCAAATAATTAAATGAGAAAAAAAAAAAAAACGATAATAAAATTATAAAAAAAAAACGATAATTAAATTATAAAAAAAGTAAATAATAAAATTAAAAAAAAATGAAATAATAATAAAATGAGAAAAACCGATAATTTTTTTTATTTGGTAAATATTAATCAAAATCATATTTTATTGTTGTTTTAGTTTTTTTTTAAAGAATAAAATACCTGTTAAAATGAAATAGAAAAATTAGTAATCAATTTATATGTATTTTTTTTTAGTTTTTTTTTAAAAAAAACACCATTTTATTGTTTTGGATCAGAGTTTTTGGCTTAATTAAAAATTAAATCTTATCTTGTCAATCACAGTCGTGTCGGACGGGGAAAGAAATCATCATCTAAACAATAAAATAGTTTCTTTTTTAAAAAGTGTTTGAAACTTACAAGAAAAAGCAAAAGAAAGGACCAAGAATTGAAAGAACACCTCAAAGATAATAAAAGAAACTGAAAAAAAGACTCAAAGTAACCTAAATAAATCTAGAAAATTAATAAACAAAATTATATTAATATATTACTTTTATATTTTTTTAAATAAACAACCCAGTTAAATAATATAATAATGGGTATAAAATGTATTTATTAATGTTGTATGGTCAGAAGCAAAACTGGCGTGTCTTGTAAATCCGAATCATCATTAAGATTGCAGACTGGGGCGGTTGTCAATCATCATTCCAAAAACAAAAAAAATAAATATACACATAAATAATAATACTATTTATAACTTACAATTTGTTGTTAGTTGTGAATGAAATATTTTTTTTTTTTTTTTTTCTTTTTGTTGAAAGGAAAAAAAAAAAAAAAAAACTTTGAAAAAAAAAAAAATAAAAAAAAAAAGTAAAAAATAAAAAAAAAAAAAATCACGAAAAAAGAACGTTATTCACGCATATTGTTTTTTTTTTTTTATTTTAATTTTTTTAATTTTTTTTATTTTTATTATTACTTTTTTTTTTTACTAAAAATAAATTTATTTTTATTTTTATCTATTTTTATTTTTATTTCTATTTTTTTACAATATGATTAATAACGAGTACAATGAAAAAAATGAAAACCTTTTTTGGAAGGTATTTCATAATAAATATATTTTCAAAAATATAATTATTCAAATGGAGGAAGAAATCATTGAATATGAAGATGTCAATAAATACTATATGGGAAATAGAATAAAATTTAAAGATATTACATCATTAGAATGGATTGTTGAAAGAATACAAAAAACAAAACAAATATTACATGATAAACTTATTAGTGATCAAGAAATTAATATTACAATTAAATCAATTGATTTATTAATTAAAAAATTTGAAAATGAAAATAAAAAAGAAAATGAAAATAATAATAATAATAATAATAATAATAATAATAATAATAATAATAATAATAATAATAATAATAATAATAATAATAATAATAATAATAATAATAATCATAATAATAATAATAATAATAATAATAATAAATTTAATGATATAAATATAATAGAGTTATTATTTAAAAAAAGAGAAAAAGAAATTATTCATTTAATAGATCCAGTTTATTTTTCAATTAAATATAATAAACCTAAACTATTAAAATTATTTTTAAATGAATTCAAATATCCAATTTTACCATCAACTTTTGAATTTTCATTTAAAAATTCAAATCTTGAAATCATAAAAATTATATTAAATGAAAAAATAACAACTCTTAATAATGATTTAAAATCAGTAATATTAAAATCAATTTTTTTAAATCCTAATAGTTCAACTATAATACCTTTTATTTTAAATGATTTAATTTTTTTTAAATTTCAAAATAATAATAATAATAATAATAATAATAATAATAATAATAATAATAATAATAATAATAATAATAATAATAATAATAATAATAATAATAATAATAATAATAATAATAATAAAAATAAAAAAAATAATAATAATAAAAATAATAATAATAATTCAAAAATTAAAGAAATTAAATTAATTAAAATTAAATTTAATGATTTATTTAAAATTGAATCAATAGAATTAAAATATAAAATGTTAAATAATAATTTAGTTGAAATACCAGATGAACAATCAATACTTGATGATAATGAAATATTAAAAGTTTTTAAAAATAATGATAGAGAAGGTTTAATATTTTATTTAAGTGTAATTTATAAATTATGTCATACAAAATTAATGTTTACAGCTAAATCAATTGAAAAACAGCAAGATGAATTGAATGAATTATCAACTCAACAATTAATGAAATTATTATTAATTGAAACAAAATCTGAATTATTATATTTCAATTATTTATTAGAGTATGATGATTTAATTGATGGTGTGGTTGATAGTGATTTAATAGTTTATCAATATACTATAACGGTATTTAGTGTTAAAGGATTACAATACCTCTTGAAAAAGTATAACAATATTCATAGTAATTTCTTTAAAGATTCACCAAGAAGATCATTTACAGATTATAAAAATTCAAGTGAATATATATTAAGAAATCAAAATAGGTTAATTGAATTTCTCAGATTTTATTACTCAAAGAAATCTTTAATCACTTCAAAATTAATTAAAGATTGGAAAAGTTTAACCGAATTTTTCATCATGAATTGTGATTTAAATATATTGACAATCATTTTCAAAGAGATTGAAAATTATCCAATTAAATTCTTTCTTAGTACAAGTTGTAGAGAGATGAATGATTTTAAAAGACATCAATGGTATATTGATAATGTATTACGTTCAATGTTAGAAACACCAATTCAATTTAGATACTTTAATAGAATTCTATATAAATTAAAAACCGAGCAAGATGTTGACTACATTTTAAATAATTATGATTTCTATCGGTATGAATTGGATACTTTAACATTTTATTCATTTTTAGATCAATTAGATTTAGCAATTTATTTCGAATCGAAAGCAATTCAATTAAATCTTAAAGATTTACTATTTGATAGAAATAAAATTTATTTTCAATCTTTTATAAATTCTTTGTCAATTGGTGATTTAGAAACTTTTAAAAAAATTTCATTATTAAATTTAAAATTTAATTTTATAAATACACCAATACCAATAACATCATCACTAATAATTGAAAGTTCAAAATTAAAAAAACAACAAGATAAAGAATTAGAACTTGAAAAACAACAAAAATTAATTTCATCTTTTTTTAATTCATCAACATCTTATTCATTTAAAAAGGATAATTTATTTTTACCAAAATTAGAAAATTTTAAAAATGAATCAATAATTAATACATTTTCATTTTTAACAAACGAAAATAATTATCAAATTTTATCAAATCGTGGTTTTAATGAATTAGTTTATAATTTATTTAAAAGATTTCAAACAACAACAAATGAAATTAAAAATTTAAATTTAAATTTTAATCATGATCCATATGGTTCATTATTATTTTCAATTAATTTAATAATTAATGAAGATAATTTAATTGATTCAAATTTTATATTAAACCAATTAAATATAAATCTATTTAAAGAAGAAGGAAGAGAAGATGGTGATAGTGATGGTAATATAAAATTTAAATTTATAAAAGATGAAGAAAATCAAAAGGACAATAGTCCAGAATACATACCACTAATTAATTATTCATTCTTTAATGATGGCGATAGTGGTGATCAAGGTGATGGTTATAGTGAAATTGAAAAAAGAGTAACAAATGGAAGATCAATTAAACAAATTTATAATTACTCTGTTGATCAAGTTTATTCATTCATTGAATTGATAATAATTAAATTTCAAAATCAATTAAAATCATTATTATCAAAGAGGATTTATTACACTTTTTTCAATCATTTATATAATTTATATTTACAAATTTATGGTTTACAATTAAAAGATATTGAAAGAATTGATAAATTATTCTTTGATAATAATATTAAAATCTTTATTGATCTTTATAAAACCGTTTATTATTTTCATACAAAGTCATTTAAACTTGGTTATTATATTTTATCAAGAGTTGATTTTATTTTAGATTATGAATATTTAGAAATTCTATCAACTGGTACAACTACAAAATTTCATAGAGTTTTAAATGAAAGTGAATTTCCATATCAATTAATTCAAACTTTAAATTATAAAAATTTATTATCAAATTTAATTAAAACAAATGAATATTTATCATTACCATTGCCATCATCATCACCATCATTATCACCATTAGAATCACAATCATCATTTTCAAAATTAAATGATGATATTTTATTCCTTTTAATATTTGGTGAAATTGATTTATTATTTGAATTATTTTCAATGATTAAATTAAAATTTTCAAATAATAATTTCAATAAAATTCAAGAGATCATTGATTTTAAAATAATTAATTATTGTTTTCAATATTTAAATTTCGAAAATTGTATTAAATTGATAAAATTTAATATTTTTCCTATAAAATTAATAACAAGATTTATTTTTAAAACTGGTAAATTAAATTTATTAGAATTTTTATTATCTGAAATTACAACAACATCAGATTATCAATCATCAAATGAATTAACAACAGCAACAACAACATCAACAACAACAACAACATTAACAAAAAATAATTTAAATGATATAATTAATATTAATAATTTATATTATTCATTTAAATTTAATAATTTATTAATTATTAATTTTATTTTTAATAATTTTAAAAACAAATTAATTAATTATGATTTTAGTAAAATACTTTATAAATTAGTACTTAATCGTAATATTAAATTAATTGAAATTATTGTAAATTTTTGTAAAAGATTTAAATCAAAAATACCTTTAGAAATTGCAAAAATTGATAGTTTAAAATGGTTAGAATTTTGTGATTATAAAAATTTAAATTATTTATTTAATCAAGGTATAAATGAAAATGAAATTAAAAAATTATTAAAAAAATATAAACCAACAGATTATAATTATTTAATTCAAAATAATTATTTTAAAAATTAAATAAATTTTTCTACAATATATCTAGTTATCTAGTTATACCAAAATAAATCCAAAAAAAAGTGTGTCACATGGTTTCCATTTTTTATTTTTTTTTATTTTTTTTTTATTTTTTTTTTATTTTTTTTTTAAATTAATAATCTTTTATCAATTTTATCTTTAAATGAATTATAAATTGTTGGATTAATTAAAGATAAAATTTTATCTTTAATTCTTTGTAATTCTTCAGGTGATGAAATTTTTGAATTTTTTAATTGTTTGAAATATTCATAATAGTTTCTATCAGATAAAGGGTAAAAATCAATTGGTTCGCCATTAATCAATGGTAAAGATTTAATACTACGTTCAGAGATTTCAACGATTTGTTGTAGTTCTTCATTATCAGATGCATCACAATTAAATACTGATTGAATATGTTTGGGTACACCTTTTTGAAGAATATTTGAAAGTTGTTCAGAGGAGAACATCTTTTTAAATTCAACCGATTGTTGTCTAAAATCGATCATTTTTCTTAAATGTTTAATCTTATTAAATGTACGTTCATCTTGATTATCTGGTGAATCTATATCCATTACTTTACCAAGTTTATCTTCAAGTTGATCGAATTATCAGGAAGTGACTTTTCTTTAACTGACATATCTTTAATTTCAACAGTTCTTGAATGTGAATATTTTGAACAAACTAAACCAATACCAGTATCTAATGGATTTGTTAAACTTGGTTCATGATATACTATTGAGTCATTTAGTAATGGTTCTTTACATTTTTCACAAAGATAACCAGATAGGTTACTTTGAAATTCACAAAGTGGACATTGACAAAAGAAATAGTAACCATCCAATAATTCTCGTCTACGATTTTTTAAAGGGTATTCATTTGCCAAATATCCAAGAGATAGTTCATCACCTTTTTTAACATTTGAGGACGTTGAAAATAGTAACATACCTTGATCATCCAATGACCATGTCGTATTTGGCATACAAGAATGATTGAAATAACCAGTTGGACAAACACCTCTACCAATCTCTTTACTTGTAGCATAGGAAAATTGATGAGCATTTGTCAAAACTGAGGAAAAGCATTCCAATATTTCATGGATTGTAATAGTGTTTTTTAAGTATCCAACACCACGTACTGATGATATTAAACTACTTATTGAAGTTACACCACGTTTAAATTTTGTCATATGTTCTTTATCAACTTTATCCAATGTACTCGTTAAACCCATGAAATCCTGATAATCATCAACTATATTATCTTTCAATTGACTGCTTTCCACAATAAACAGTTGGGTTACTTGGAGTTTGCATTCCTTGTTTACCATTTGCGATGTTTGCAATGATTCTTAACAATAACCTCATATCACGTGTATCTGAACCTAAATGAAAAGTACTTAAAATTTTATAAAAACCACAAACCTCTTTATGATAATCTGAAATGGTTCCACAGCACTTTCATTTATCGATCTACATGATTTACAAACTGAATAAAGCTTACAATTTTTACAAAGACATTCTTTACTATCAGATTTCGGAATTCTCTGTAAACAGAAACCACAATACTTTTCAGTTGCCAATTTATCAGAATCTTCAATTGATGAAGCGAATGGCGCACATCTAAATACAGTACTACCCTTTGGCAAATCAGTATTGGCTTGCACAGTTCTTCCTTTATTTGGAAATTGTTGAAATTGTTTCTCATCCTTTTTCATTTTAGCATTAAATTGTTCCTCCTCTTCTTGAGTTTTCTTTATCTTTTCTCTATTTTCTCTTTATCTTGTTGATACTCTTTTTTATAATTTTCATTACTTTCAATTGAAATCGCTTCCTCAATTGATTTTAAAGCATCATCTAATAGACATAAATCTCTTTTACCACGGGAATGTCTAAAATAAATCTTTGAAATTATTTTTATAATTTCCTCTCTTATCAATTGAAATACCTTTTTCACTATTTTCAGCAAAAACAGATTGTTATTTTATTTCTATTTTCATTTCTATTTCTATTTTTTTTATTTTTTTATTATTTTTTTTACAATATGATTAATAACGAATACAATGAAAAAAAGGAAAACCTTTTTTGGATGGTATTTCAATAACTCCTTCACCTGTAAAACTCCATCTTTACCAGGTACTGTTGTATAAATTACCCCATCAGGAGAACATCCAATTCTTTTGTCACCTGGCAATGGAAAGATACCTTTTTCGATAATTGAAGTCTCCAACTCATTAAAATAAAATTCTCTTGCTATTGGTTCTTGGCTTTTACCATGTTCCATTGCCTTTTTACAGTAGTCACTAAAGAATGGTGTTTTCTTTTTAGCCAATATTAATTTTAAATCATGTTGTGAAGTGTATGGATCAATTCCAATGGCAGCAGCTAATCTACTTCCAGTTAAAGAATACTTCTCTCTTGCTTTTTCCCATTTTTTAGTTCCTTGTACCAAATCTTCATCGATACATCGGTTTTGTATGGAGTTGTATTTTTACAAACTGCTAATGATTTGAAAATCATAAACAATCAAACCTATTCAAATTGTCTAACGTTTTACTATCAAATGATTTCGAATATTAATTTCGAAAATGCTGAAGTAACCATATTAAAAGTCATACCACCCAAAGATAGGTGTATGGAACAAATTAACCAAAGAGGTAGAACCTTTGAAGTCGGTAGTTTATCTATAGACTATGTTTCCAAATTAACCGATAAAATTCGATCTCATTGTGTTAGCCAAGTTTTATCAAGACTTGAAAAACCAATAAAATGCTGTATCGATAGAGAATACAAAAGCAATGATGACCTGTTCAATGACATTTTCTTTAATGAAAATCCAAACTCAATTCCCACACCATCAAATACTCCAACTCAATCTCTTCAAAGTTCACACTCAAATCTTAGTTTTTATTACCCATCGAATCAAGAGCAATATTTTAATATTCAAGATTATTTGAATTAATAAAACTAAATTCTAAATAATACTATAAAAAAAAAAATAAAAAAAAAAATAAAAAAATAAAAATATATTTAAATTAAATAAAAAAAAGAAAAAAAAAATGTCTACATTTGCCGATCTTCGTTCTGTTTCAGGTGCCTTACTAGGTGGTATGGGTAGTATTGGTGTTGCCGCTCTTGGTGCTTACTTTATTTATACAAGTGAAATTGGAAGCGTTGATTTCTATATGGGTGTTGGTTTTGCTGCCTTTGGTTGTCTCTTGGTTTCGGATCATTATTCAAAATAAAAATGATTAAAGAAAAGAAAAAAAAAGAAAATAAAAATTAAGATAACTAGATTTCAATTATTTTAATTATTATTTATTAATATTATTTATTTTATTTAAAATAAAAACAAAAATAGTTGATGGTTTTATTTGTTTTTTTCTTCATTTTCTTTTGGCACATCACATAATCTAACAACTTTTCCATCTATATACTGAAGATTTGTTAATAATTCGGTTCTTTCTTTAAAACGATTTTTTTTAATAAAATTGGTATATTCGTAGAGGCTCAAACCCTTCACTCCATGACCAAATACCATTTTACAATCTTCAAAGTAACCTCTTGAGAATTTATAATGATTATAAAGGATAATGTCAATTATTTTTACCATTTTTACTTTACAGTCAGTTGTACATACACAAGGTTCAAACTCGGGGAATTCATCTGGATCTGTTAATAGCCACATGTATTTACTCTTATTTTCCTCAGCTTCTTCAATGGATAAATTTGAATGTGGGCACTTATTAGTAGCTCTTTCTTCCATTATTTAAGTTGTAATTATAAATATATATGTTTGTGTGATAATTTTTTTATTTTTAATGTTAGTAAAAAATGTTTAAAAAAAATTAAATTATTATTTTTAAAAAAAAAAAAAAATAGAAAAAACACCGTGGGTGTGGTGTTTTTTTTTTTTGGAAAATAAAAATAGAAACACCCAGGAAGCAGTTTTTTTTTTTTTTGCCATCACTTATTTTTTTGAGTTCTTGTGCAGTTGCAAAGGTTCTAATTGGCTCTTGTTTTTCTCTAAGTCTTTGCAATCGTCTTCTTTCACTTTCTTCTTGCATCAACCTTCTTCTTTCTTCTTGTTCAGCCATTCTTTGTTGTGCTTTTTTAATTTTAATTAATTTGACCGTTTCAGGATCTGCTTCAATTTCTTTTTTTTGACGGGCACCCATCGTTTTTTTTTAAAAATAAACCTAATGATTTATACATGTTTATATTTAATAATTGAGAATTTTTTATTTTAAGACAATGGTTTTGAATTCTTTTTTAAAAAAATCATTATAAATTTTCTTTGATTCATTACATTTTTGTTTCTATCAAATGATCACTTTCTAATGATTTTATATTAATAGTCATTAGAAAGTCCATTAGCTACTTAGGAATTCTATAGAAAATCGTTGAAAATTTTAGTTTTGTTTTCTTTATAATGGTTATCTTCTAAAGATTTTTAAATAGAAAATCTATGGATAATAATAGTTTCTAATTAGAAATCTTTAAACAATCATTGGAAATCGTTGAATTTTTCTTTGGCTTATTTAATAGTTTTCTATCTAATGATCACATCCATACCGTTATCTATTGAAAACTATTCCAACAAAAAATCTAATGGCCTTCAATAAAGTAATATTAAATTATAAAAAAATAAAAAGAAAAGAAAAAAACAATCCAAACCAATAGATGGGTTTCATTGAAAGAATATTTTAAAAAAGATTAAAGTTTTTATTTTAAAGAATTTTTGTATTGATTTCATAAAGGAAATCATTAAAATGTTTTTTAACAATGGTTTTGAATTAAAAGATAACCTTTAATATTTCTTCACCCAAGTTTCTTCAGCTCCATCTTTAATGAGTTCATATCCCTCCTCTGCAGTGATTCTAATTCCATCACCTACTTCACGTGCAGTATTGGCGATACCATCACCTACATCATGTGCAGTATTGGCGATATCATCACCAATCTCATTGACACCTTCTCTCCATGCTTGATAACCTTGTTGAGCATAATTACGAGCACCGTTGCCAGCTTTTTGTACACCATTTCTCATGGAATTGTAACCTTCATTAGCATAATTACGTGCACCATTACCAGCTTTTTGTGCACCATTTCTCATGGAATTGTAACCTTGATTAGCATAACGAGTAGCTCTGCTACGTATAGAGTTACCAACACCATTAGCAGTACGAGAAATAGAACCACCAGCTCTGGAAGCAACTCCTGCGGCACCACCCTCAGCACCGGCTGCTGCACCAGCTGCTGCTGCACCGGCGCCAGCAACAATAGCACCCCTGCAATACCAACATCTATAGCAATTAATTGATCATCCGAAACCTGAAAGTTTGAATGTGGATTTTGATTCTGATTTTGATTTTGATTTTGATTTTGATTTTGATTTGAATTCTTATTTCTTGATGCGAAAGCATTTGATATTCTTAGGTAGTAGCCTTGCGAATGAAAAGTATAATCCTCTTCAGTTCTATTACAGAAATCACTGCCTTCTATGGCCACTTCACCAGTTCTGAATGGTATACCCTCTGGAAATATTTGAGATTGATCAGCTTTTAAAGATGATTCGACGAAATGTTTGGTATGTTGATTAGTTTGACCATCCCATACAAAACCTGGCTCTTTTTCAATATTAAAAGATGGAGCATTGATATCCATATTATAAAAAGATGCAAGGATATCTATCCCATCCCAAACCATTTTCATCAGGGTAAGCAGTATCAAATTCTGGTTCAAAACCAAGATTGTCCCATGAGTTGAATTGAGTTTTGAATTGGTGGAGTAGAGCTTGTTCAACAGGTGTTACTTGGTTACTGGTTCCTTTATCATTCAATCCGGGGAAACGCATATAGCACACAATGAAATCACGTTCAACATGGTTACGTCTACTGTGATCAGCAATTCTGTCCCGAACATCAATAGTGGATCTTCCGATATAATATAGTGGAAGCATGTATTCATTACCGTCGATGATTTCATTGGCAGTCGAGAAAATTGCATAGATACCGGCGTTATTGCATTCAAGTGGACCATATCCACCGTTTTGGTTAATAACACTATTACATGCCCAAATATTATGAGTAGTGGGGTGCAAATCGCCTGGAGGTGGATAGAATGAAGCAATTGCTTTTTCATACCCTAAAGAAAATTGGATACTACTACAAAAAACCATTACAAAATAAACAATTAATTTTAGTTTATTGAAATTAAATTGTATATAATAATGAAAAAAAAAAATATTAAATAGTAAAAAAAAATATTTGTAATTTAATTATTTGTTTCCAATTCAACTGTCATGAATTGTGATTTAAATGTATTGACAATCATTTTCAAAGAGATTGAAAATTATCTAATTCAATTCTTCCTAAATTCAAATCGTATAGAGATGAATGATTTTGAAAGACATCAATGGTATATTGATAATGTATTAAGTACAAAGTTAGAAAAACCAACCGAGTTAAGATACTTTTATACAATTCTATATAAAGTAAAAACCCAACAAGATATTGACTACTCTTGCCAGTAAATGGTATCTCTGAAAGAGAAAATGAGAAAATATCTCAACAAGCCAGAGAATTCATGAAATCTATGCTCTGAAGTTGATTGATGCAATCCATTGTTATCACAGGTGGTAAATCTGTAACAATCTTTTCAACCATATGGTTTAAATGAAGAATAAATTTTAAACATCGCAATCTATCATTGAATTTGTTTGGAGAAACCTGATCGTATCCAAGTCACTTCAGTTGTATCAACGTATACCCTGCAAGACATCCATTGTTTGATATCTTTAAAAATCCACCAGAGTTCGGCTATGGTTGTCCAATATGTAAACTAAAACAAAAAGTTTGTTCCGCCGTTGATTCTGTTAGTCGTTCTGGGTATACCCGTACTCATACTTGTTATTCCATTCATCAATTATGTAGAACTAGTGATCCACCTTCTCAAGGCTATTGATATTGGTGGTAATTTCCTTTGTTCTAATTATAACAAATTTATTTGTAACAGAAACACAAGCAACAACACCACCACCTATTTCAAGACAAAAAATTTAGGATTCTGATTATAGTCAATCGCCACTTCTACTGCAAATTATCGTGGAGCAATGAGACTATTAATTCAATTCAAAAGGATTTATACTTGGTAAATAATGCAACAACAACAACAACAACATCAACAACAACAACAACGACAACAACAACAACAACAACAACAACAACAACAACAACAACAACAAAGCATCAACAACCATTCAACAGGTTTATCAAGTGGTGTTTCATTACAATAATAATTAAATAAATATTGAATATTATTGAAAAATAAATAAATATATTTTTTTTTTATAGTTTAATTTTTTTTGAATTTTAATTATTTTGAATTTTTTTATATTAGAAATTCGATGTGTGTATTAATCATCCATATCTCTTTAAAGAAGAATGGGATATCAATGAAGATTTAATTAGAAGTAGTGGTAAATTTGATACTATGGATCTAATTCTTACAAAGATGCAAGCCTCCAAACATCGTGTACTCATTTTCACTCAAATGATAGAGGTTATCAATTTTATGGAAGAGTATTTCTCTCTCAAAGAATGGGGTTATCTTCCTTAAGATGGTTCTACTAAACCAGAGGAACGTGCTAATCTCATTGTCGAATGGAATCGTCCAGATTCACCTCATTGGATTTTTGTTTTATCAACTCAATAATATATTTTTTTTGAGATTCATTGAAAAATTTAAATAAATAGATATAAAAAAAAATTTAAGAAAAAAAATTTAATTTGCGAGTGGATAAAATATTTAATTTTTATTTTTTTTTTTTTTAAAAATTTGAATTTTAATGATTTTAAAATCGATTTTTTTAATTTGATTTATAAATTGGAATTAAAATTGAAGCAGCAAATCCTTGAGAAAAACTACCTTGATTACAAGTTGGATTACCAACAACATAGCCTGGTTGAACAACTAATGAATTAGTTTTAATTGAAACATAACTACCTTCAAGAGCTTCCAAATTATTGTCAACTGTGAAATTTGCAACCTTGTTACCGTTAATATCAATTACAGCAATATCGTAATAATGATGACCAAGAGCACCTGAATAGTAATATGTTGAGGCTAATCCAGCAAAATGAGTTTTAACATTGAAAGTACCAACTCTATCACTTCCATTGGTCATTACGAATTGCATTGGTACTGATGTAAAATTCTTTACAGTTGGGAAAGATAATTTAAACATTCCACTATATTTACCGACCATATTGTAATAGGTCACAGAGGTAGCTAAATTCCAACCATAGGAAGATGTGAAAACTTCTTGTTTTGAAACTCCATTATTCCATAACTTATCGGTTAAAGCTTTTGGAGGATGGGAGTTACAGTTATCGATTTCCGCCATAATATAGGTTCCAGTACTATCAGTATAAGAGTAATCATCACTTGAAACTGGTGCATAGTAACCAGCTGGTGTAAAGTAAATTTGATAATTAGTTGGTAATAACATTTGAATCATTGCAGTTTGGTAAGCTATAGAAGCTATGGTAGAAATTTTTTGAAAGTCTAATCCATTGATATTGAGTGAGGATGGATTATTGGTTGGTAAGAAACATAATGCAAAGGTTTTACTCATCATGCCCCAATCTTGTAAAATGGTATTTTTCATACTTTGAGCATTTGCCATTTCATTTTCATAATTTTCATTTAAATGATCATAGAGTTTACTTAATGTAACTTGATAGGTTGATGGGCCTGAATCATTACTTTCAGCATCTAATTCACCAAATTCTACTGCTGACTCACCAATGTTTGCAATTATTGAACCACCAATTGGTATCTCTGAAATAATTGCATAAAAAACACTGGTAATTGCATCGGTGTAATCTCCATTAACAACTTGGTCAGATGACATATCAACATTAATTAAATTTGCCAAGTTTGTTAAATTTGTACTACCTTGACTAAATAATTTACTATAAAAATCGGAATAGTTATCAAATACTAAACGGACATTGATTGCGTAGGTGAGTTCATTTTTGATTTGATTTTGAACATTTGAAAAATCTTCAGTTGAATGAATTGATGATGGACAAGTTGCATTGGTGACATTAACATAGAAAATTTCTAAACTAACATTAATACTTGTATAAAGTGATCTAATGTCATCAGTATAACCATTTGTTGCAATATTACTAAGGTATTGGTATGATGCTAATAAATCACCACTTGTGTAAGCTGGAAATGGTTCTGGTACTTCACTAACAATTTGGTTTAATGAATAGGTTGGATTTGCAATCCATTGGAAATTAATATTACCAGCACTAGTTGGTTGAGCTAATACACAATTAACAGTTGAATCAACTCCAAGTTCGCCAACGAATCCAATACATAAATTTGGATAATATTGATTGAAAATTTGATTATTTTCGTTGATACCCCATTGTTGCATTAGATCATTTGCTTTGTAAACATTGGTATTTAAATAATAGTTTGTTTTACTACCATTAATTGATGGACCAATATCTAATACTAAATTACCATCCAAACGTGATAAAATGTGACCATCGTTTGTCATTTGCCAAATTTGACCTATTGATTTTGCTTGAACTTTATTCATTACTACACTAGTATTATATGATGTACTATTATTTAATACACTTAGACCCCAATAATTATTATTGGAATCCAATTTTTTGCTTTGAAAGTAACCCCAATTACCAGTTGGAATTGGTGCTCTTCTAAAAGTTGTCCATTTTTGAGTTGCGTTTCCATTTAAAGGTGCAACACAAATATTCAAATTGTCGATATCAAGGTATTTACCATTACCTTGGTTTTGAATTTTATTATTTGTTGTATCAATTGTCCAAATTTGAGTTTTTGAATTTGAATTAAGTTGTACTAATTCAACAAAATAACCACCTGATGAAACATCTAAAACAAAATTACCACTGGATGTAAAGATATGACCATCATCTGAAAGAAGCCATGTTTGAATTGACTCAGATGCTACACATTGGAATGTATTACTGGTTGATAAATAATATGGTGTAATATTATTTGAACCTTTGAATAAACTTTTTGCTGCGAATGGGTATTTTGTTTTTGAACTTGTACTTTTTAATTGTTTTTCTTCACTTTGATTTGAAGATTTTGAAATATCTTCAATATTTATCATTTTTTTATTTTTAATTTTTTTATTTTATTTATTTAAATTTTTTGTTTTAAAAGTTATTTAATTTATTTTTGAGAATGAAAAAAAAAAAAAGTTTTAAAGTATTTATATTTTTTTTTTTAAAGTCTATTATTTTTATTTTATTTTTTTAACCCATGGTTTAGATCTTTGTTCAAGTCAACACCAACACAGGTGTCAAAATGGAGTGTTATCTTTCACTCATTGCATTTTTTAGGGTTTGTGTTTTAATTGGCGAAAGTGTGAATCTTTATAATAAAAAAAAAAAAAAAAAAAAGAAAAAAAAATTTAAAAAACTGTTTATCAAAAAAAATAAAAATTTCTTCAAAACACCAAAAAATGCCAATCTTAAATTTAAAAAACTGTTTATCAAAAAAAATAAAAATATCTTCAAAACACCAAAAAAAAAAAAAAAAAAAAAATATATAATTTTTTTGATAATAGATTTAAAAAAATAAATAATTAAAATAAAATTGAAAATAATTAGAGTATCACAAAGATTTTTTTTTTTTATTTTTTAAATATTGGTTCATTTGAAAAAGGATTAATACAAATTAAATTTTATTATTTTTTTTTAAAAAAAATTAAATATAAATGATTTACAACACTTTTATATTAGATCTAAACTTATGTTTTTTATTATTATTATTATTTTTTAACACTTTTCAATCCTTTTTTTTTTTAATTTCCTTTTTTTTTTTTTCCAAAATTCAAAAATTCAAACCCTAGGTATTATTATTTGTTATATAATTATTAAAAATATTTTTATAAAATATATATTTTTAATAATTATATAACAAAAAATTAGATTAATTTTAGTTCAAAAGATGAAGCAACAATACTTCAAAAAGAATTAAATTACCAGATTATTTTTGATTGAAATTTATAAATCCTTTTTTGAAGTGTTTAGTGTTTGGAATATAAACAATCAAATAAAGATTTATAATTTGAATATTCAATTATTTGTTAATTTAATTCTTTTTTTGAAATATTGTTGAGTCATCATTTCATCACCTCTACTAAAAACAACAACAACAACAATAATAATATATAGTTGTAATAGTTCAACACCTCTATCAGCTACTAAGGTAATCTTTTCGATTCATCTCAACCAACAACACAATCAATCATCCAAAAGTCTCCTTCACTGATAAACTTTGTGTACCTGGTTTATGATTAGGCCAAACTACACAACTCACTTCAAATAATCAATAATATTGATACTGGTGCTAACATGATTCATTAGTAGAATGCAATGTTGTGGGTTTCAATGTTCATCATGGCAGTGGAACTTTACAAACCCATAGAATTTCCTTTTCATTTAAATCATTTTTAGAAAAAATATATAAAAAATAAATAATAAATAAAAACTCAACTATTTACTACTAGTTTATTATTGGGGATCATTTTCTTTTCACCATCCAACAATTTTTTTTTAAGGATTTATTTTTAATTTTCAATAATTTGATAAGAATATAAATTGGTTTTTATATTCTGATAATTTTATTTTTTTATTCTGATTTATAAATTGGAATTAAAATTGAAGCAAAAAACATTAGAGAATAACTACCTTGATTACAAATTGGATTACCAACAGCATAACCTGGCTGAACAACTAAAGAATCAGTTTTGGTTGAAACATAACTACCTTCGAGAGCTTCTAAATTAATGTCAACTGTGAAATTTGCAACCTTGTTTTTGTTAATATCAGCTACAGCAATGTCGAAATAATGATGACCAAGATCTCCACAACTGTAATATGTTGAAAAGAATTTTGCAAAATGAGTTTTGACTGTGAAATTACCAAGATTATCACCATCATTGGTCATTACAAATTGCATTGGTACTCCTGTAAAAATTTTAATTGTTGACTGTGAAATTACCGATTATCAATCATTATCATCATCAAATAATAACGCCGTTCAACTACTGATAATGAGTATCTGAAAGAGAACCTGATTTATTTTATTAAAACATTTTTTAAAAAAGATTTTAATTCCAAAGCCAATCTATCATTATTCTGGTGATGATAATAGTAATTTAAAATATTATAACAACTATTGTCAATTGCATGTTTTAAATTTGAAATTGATATTGATAATTTCTTTGGAAAATGTTCAAATAATAATTCAGTTAAATCAATATATCCTTTTGAAAAACAACAATTAAAAAAATTATTTAAAACTAAATCTTCTTTTTCTTCTTTTCCATCCATAATCATATCTTCATCAAGTTCAAGTTCTTCTTCTAATCCTTCTTCTTGTTCCTCTTCTTTTTCCCCTTCATTTTTAAATAATTTAAATTTCACATTAAGTTGGTGTCTTTGTTGGTGTTTTTGTTGTCGATGATGATGATGATGATGTTTTTGATTTGGAAATAATAATAACTTTTTAAAATGATCATTATTTAATAAAAATTTAATAATATCAAAATAATTCTTTTCAAAAAATATATATTGAGTTTGAAATGAAGTTATTCTTTCTTTATAATCTAAAACATTTACTGTTATATATTCTAAAATATCCAATCTATTGAAAATCATTGCAGATTCGAATATCCAATTTAATTCTGATAATACATTTTCCAATTTAATAATTCTTTCAAATAAATCTAATTTTAATATTCTAATAAATTCAAATGGTGGTTTATCGATATCATTATTATTATTAAATGTTGATAAATTTATATTATTTTCAAATAATTTAAATATTACATCACTTTTATTTGATGCTGATAAAAATATAATATCATCACTATTTTTTTTTAAAAAAAAAATAAAAAAAAAAAAGTTAATTAATGGGAGAATAAAAATAAAAATAAAAACAATCATAATATACATACTAAAAATTTGATTGATTTGAATTATTTAATAGTTGTTGATTTTGAATACCTAAATGATCAGCAGCATTATGATGATTTGCTAAATCCATATCATTTTTAATTTTAAAGAATAATTCTTCAAAACTACTATTAATGATAATATCAAAAGAGAAAGAATTAAAAGGATTGAAATAAGGTGACCAATTTGATGATGGAACACCTGTTAAACCATCCAATATAAATCCAACTGAATCTTTTAATAATATAAAACTTGATAATTTTGGTGATTTTATATGAATATAATATAAAATTTGATAAAATCCATGTGGTATACTAATTGAACATTCCTTTAATATTGAAATCACTTCTTTTACTAATTTAATTGGTTCTTTTAATTCTAAATTATTATAATTATAATTATTATTATTATTATTATTATTATTATTATTATTATTATTATTATTATTATTATTATTATTATTATTATTATTATTATTATTATTATTATTATTATTATTATTATTATTATTTGAAATTGATTTTAAATAAATATTAAATAAAAAATTAAAAGTTATTTGAAAAACTTTTTTAATTGATGATGAATTTGATAAGTTTTTAAAATTATTAATTGTGAATAAATTTGATAATTGTTTAATTAATTTAAATACTATTATTGGATTATGATCATTATCATTAACTATTGATACATTATTAATATTAACATTTAATTGATCAGAATGATGTAATTTATTGAATGATTCTTTAAATTTTAATTTTAATTTTGAATCAAGTCTAGAGACTGATTTAATTTGTAATAAAAGGTGTAATGCAATTTCCCAAGCTTTTGGTTTACTTAATAAGCTAATAAACAATAATAATAAATTAATATTATCAATTTTATTGAAATCTAATTTTGAAATTATCCTTTTAAATCTTTCATTATCTAAATTTTTAATAATCATTTCAAATATAAAATTTAATTTAAAATTTGATTTTTTATTTTTAAAACTAATGAAATTACTTTTAACCATATATTTAAATAATGTTATACCAATATCACCATTTGGTAATTCTTTTAATAAATTATTATCATTATTATTATCATTATCATCTTCATCTTTATCATTATCTATTATTGAGAAATTTAAATTTAATGAATCAATTTCTTTCAATGTTTTTATATCACCATCTCTAATTGCATTATTAATTGAATTTTGATAAATTTTAAATTTTAATATATGTTCATTATTATTATTATTATTATTATTATTATTATTATTATTATTATTATTATTATTATTATTATTATTATTATTATTATTAGTTGATGATGGTGGTATTATTAAAAATTTTGAAAATTGATTATAAAAATAATGATTTAATTCAATTGTTTTTGAAGATTGTAAATTTAAGAATAAATTTAAACCAATTTTATCAATTAATAATAATTTATTATTAATTATGAAATCTATATCAGATTTTGAAGAGAATGGTGGTAATTTATTATAATTATAATATTCAATAATCTTTGAGAAATCAATTGATTTAATTAATAAATTTTCAAAATACCATTTAAAATTTGAGAAATTTTTAAATCTTTGATTTTTTAATAATAAATTCTTTTTTAAATCTGATATCTCTAATGATAAAATTGAATTTAATATACTAATTTCACATTTATCAATTATTAAACTCCAATTAATATCATTTATAATTGATAAATTATAACTTTTTGAAACTTTTAAAAATTCAATTAATCTATAACCATTATTACAAGCACAAAACTTTTTTATTATTAATTTGTTATCTTCATTTCTAATATTTGACTTTGATTTCTTAAAATTATTTCTAATATCACCTAAAAGGTAATTACCAACCATATATAAAGATTTATTATTATCAATTAAAAATTTTAAACCATTTAAATTGAATGAAATCGTTATATATTTATAAATCATTGCTTGAAATGATAGAGTTGACATTAATGGTAAATCATCTAAAAGTTCATCATACTCTATTAAATAATCATAAAATAATAATTCTGATCCTGATTGTTTTACTAATAATTTCTTTAATTCTTTTTTAATCATATATTCTTTTTTACTATTATTATTATT
>NC_007091.3:2619811-2629482 GCF_000004695.1 Dictyostelium discoideum AX4
ATTTTGAAGATTATCACATAATTGATAAAGTGATTTTAAATAAAATATTAAATCTTGAATTGATAATGATTTAAATGTTGTATTGTTATTTTCAAATTCTGAAAATAATGTAATTTTATTTGTTTTCTCTACTAATCCTAATTCTATTAATCTAATTTGAAATTCTCTATAATCTTTTAACCTCATAAAATCTTTAAACTTTATTAAATAAAGTGAAGATGATAATGATTTACTTGTTGTTGTTGTTGTTGTTGTTGTTGTTGTTGTTGTTGTTGTAGTTAATTCTGTTTGTTTCTTTAATTTTTTATTTATTTCTTTATTAATACTATATTCATTTTCATCTTCATATTCTTCATCTTTTTTTAGTTGATTATTATTATTATTATTATTATTATTATTATTATTATTATTTTTATTATATAATTGATTATTTATTATAATATTTAAAAATTGAAATGATAATAATTGATTTTGTTTTATTTTTTTTGTTGCATATTTTAAAGATTTATTTTTTAATTTTGTATAAATTGGTAATTTTAAATGATTAAAGAAAAGATCAAATGCTAATAAATTTTTAACTTTTATTGAAGTTGCTATTAAATCTACAATTTCAATATGGTTTCTTTTCTTTTGATATAATAACCTAATTAAATCAATATCTTGACATTCTTGTAAAAACATCTTTATTGCTCTTTTATCAATTAATAAATACTGATTACTTTGTAATTTATCTTTTAATAATGACCATTGTTTGTGTATAACTAAAAATTCTAATGATTTAATTAATTTAAATTTTATTCTAAATCCAATATAATCTTTGGAAATTTCATCATTATCAATATGATAAAATATCTTTTTAAATAAATAAATATTCCTAATAACTTTCCAAAATAAATTCTCCATTATATTAATGAATATATATATAAATAAATAATTATAAAAAAAATAAAAAATAAAATAAAAAAAAAAAATGAAAAAATAATTTCTTTCTTGTCAAAAAGTGAAAAAAAAAATAAAAAAAAAAATTAAAAAAAAAAATAAAATCATGTATTAAAAAAAAAAAAAGTTAAAAAAACAAAAAAATTGATAAAAACATCTGGTATTTAAAATTTTTTTCTTTTTTTTTTTTTTAAACGATTACTTAATTTTATTTAATATGAAACAAATAGAGCATTCAAAAATGGGGGGATTTTTTTTTTGATATATTGATTTTTTTTTTTTTTTTTTTTTTTTTTTATAAAATTTATTTTTAGAATTTAATTGTTTATCATTCATTTTTTTTTTTACATTTTTCATATAATTTTATGGTATTTAATTTTTTTTTTTTTTAAATTAGCAAATTATTTTTTTTTAAAATTATCAGAAACAATAAATGATTTTAAAGATTTTGGTAAAAATGATTCATTAATTGTATGAGAATAACGAGGACAATTTAATTCTAAATGTATTAATGATGATGGTAATACATTTTCATTAATTGGACAATTGAAAGAACTATTAATAGCTATTGAACCAAATATGAGATGTGTAATTGATGATGGTAAACTTCCACTTAATAAAATTTGATTAAATCTATTACCAAATATTAAAACTTTTATTGAATTTGGTAAAACACCAATTGGTATTTGAATGTTAAAATTATTACCAAATTCTAAATGTACTAAATTTAAAGGAAAACAATTAATTAATAATTTTTGATTAAAAAATGGAGAAAATATTAATTTCTCTAAAGTAATAGGTAATGAGTTTGCAGAGACTGGTTTATTATAAACTTCACTAAAATTTAAATATTTTAATGAATTTGGTAATGAATTATTTGTGAATTCAGTACTACCAATTGGTGATTGAATTTGTTGATTGAAATAACCCAAATTTAAATATTTTAAATTTTTTGGGAAGAAACCTTCTTTAATAGTTTTATTAAAACCATGTTTATTTATTGAATTTAATGATAAAGATTTTAAACTATTCGGTAGTAATCCAACTTCAGGATTATCCAAACCTCTATCAATTCATTTTAATTCTGCCAATCCATCAGGTAATGAACCTTTTAAAAATTTAAATGATTCAACAAATACTCTAATATTTAAAGATTTTAAAGATTTTGGTAACATATGTTCATATATTGGATGTAACAAGTCCACATCAATATCTAATTTCTTTACAGAATTTGAAAGCTTTCAAAAAAATATTATTTTTTTTTTTTAGAGAAAAAAATAGAAAAAAATATGGAAATAATTATTTTAATTGTCGGCACTTGGCCCAGTTGTTTGGATTCTTTTTTTTTTTTATCAAAAAGTGGACCCAACCCACCAATATTTTATAAATAAAATTTAGAAAAAGGAGGAACTGAGATTGATTTAATTTTTTTTTTTTTTTTGAAAGATTTAAATTATTTATTTTTTTTTTTTTTTTTCATCGATTATTTTTTTTTTTTTTTTTTTTTTTTTTTAAATTATTAACAAATATGTTCCCATAAAATAGATAAAACTGGTTGAGTTGGTGCAAGAGTTTCATAATCATTTGATTCATTTGGTGGAAGTGGTGTAGATTGATAGACACCATAAATTTTGAATTTTTCTAATTTACCCAATTCATAATTACGTTCATAGATATTAAATCTACGACATTGATATCTTCCAAATTCTAAACGAAGACTATCTAAATAACCAACTGCTAAAAAGAAATTTCTTTTTCTTTGTCCAATTTTGAATAAATAATCTGGTACATCCTTATAATCTGTTTTCTCTAATGTAAATAAATCAATTCCTTTTTTTATTGAAAATTCTGCATCTGTAATAATCCATGCTGAATAATCTGGTGGTGATGGTGCAAACCTTTTATTAATAAATAAATGAAAAAAAAAAAATTAATAATTAATAATTTTAATTTTAATTTTTTTTAAAAAAAAATAAAAAAACATACATTGCCCAATATTGATCAATTTTAACTAATTTTATTAGTGGTTGAAAAGGTGGTTCCCAAATATTAGTATTTCTACCACTATCCATCATTAAAGTATAAATACAAACGTTATAATAAAACATATATGTTGCAACTAAAATGAAAAATAAATTTCTTAAATGTTGTCTATATTTAAATTTGGTTGGTTTTGGTGTATTATTACAATTATTATTATTATTATTACTATTACTATTTAATTTATAACTTGGTAATTTTAATTTTTCATATTTATTATTTTGATTATTATTATTAAAGTTAATAATAAAAGAAAATAATAATTTATATAATTTATCAGAAATTAATTTTGAAAAAAGTTTGAAAACAATTGAATGTTGAAATAAGAATTTAATTGATTTCTCTTCATCATAAATTTGACCTTTAAAATAAATTGAAACACTATCAACATAAAACATTGAATGACTATCCATAATTTCCAATTCCTCTTGTTCATCATCCCCTTTTTGATTACCATTGCCACTACCACCTAAATTATTATTTGATTTAATTTTATAATTTTGACCAACCAAGAAAAATGTTGAATAAATTTTTAAAAATAGTTGTAGTGATTGTGAAGTATTTGAATTATAATTAATTGTAATTAAATCTTTCTTTTCAATATAACTATATCTAATGAATGTCCAAACATCACTTGGTAAGAATGCCATACAAACAACCATTGGTATGAAAACGAATAAATATAAATTTAAACATACTCCAAAACCAATATGCATTCCAATAAATCCCAATATTGATATAATTCTACAAGCTGTATTATAAAATGGTGATATTAATAATAATGGTCCAACATATTCAAATATTAATGTACCCTATTATCAAAATAATAATATTTTTATATTAGTTGATTTTATAATTTTTATTAATAATAAAAAACAATAGAAAAATAATAATAATAATAATTACTCTTGTTAAAAATATTAAAAATCTTGGAAATTGTAAAAAGAATTCAGCTAAACCATGTCTAAATTGAAGTAAATTTAAAGCATAATAAACTGCTGTATAATCTACATGCCATGTATCTGCACTTTTAAATAATGCAGTAAAAATATAAATATTCATAAATTGTAATATGAATGCTATACCAGAACCTGAAATAAATGTATAGTAATTTTTAATTTTATTTGAAATATTATCACCAATATTACTATTACTATTATTATTATTATTTTGAAGTTGTTGTTCTTTTAAAATTGAATCAATTGAAAAATATTTATTTATTGGTAAAAATATTGTATAAAATAATAAAATTCTTGAATAATCATCACTACCATCAATTAGAAAATGATTTCTATTTTGAAGTGAACTTAAAAATATGAACGAAAGTATAGTTGAAAAACGAGTTTTATAACCAATTAACATTGAAAAATAAATACAACCATGTATAAAGAAAATTACAACTGCAAATTCAAATGATCCACTAATTTGGTGAAGTGAATATCTCTCTTCTTGAATAGCTGATGATCTTGGATATGATCCATAGTCTGTATAAAATTCGGTTAAATTTTGACATCTTAATATTAAATCAACCAATAAATAAATTGAAAATAAAACTCTATATAATGATAAACTTTTATAATCTAAATAAAACCCATCTTTAATTTTTTCAATTAATTTACCACTAATAATTGATTTTTTATTATTATTATTAATATTAATATTATTATTATTACTATATCTCATCATTATTAAAATTATATTTTTATCATTTGATTTATATTATTATAATATATCTTTTTTTATATAAACATATATATATATATATTCTGGAAATTAAAAGAAGGAAAAAAAAAAACAATTAAAAATAAAAATAGTGTTTTAAAACAAAAAAGAAAATTAAAATTAAAATGATAATTCAAAAGAAAAATAAAAAAAAATAAAAAAAAAAAAAGCTATCTTTTTTCACAACCCAACTGAAATCTTTTCGACCAGCCCGGAATCAGTTAAACTCGCGTGGATTTCAAAAAACAGAAATTAATTTTTTTTTTTTTTTTTTTTTTTTTTTTTTTTAAATATTTTTTAAAATAATAAACATAAAAAATAATACAAGACTTAAATTAAAATAAATCAAAGATATATTTTGAGAGAAATTTAAATTTGGGATAAAAAAAATTAAAAAAAAATAAGAATTCTAAAATTTAAGTGAAAAAATGAATAATTAAAAATAAAAAATATCTCAAAAAAAAAAAAAAAAAATTATTTTTAATTTTTTAATTTTTATTTTTTTTATTTTTTTTATTTTAAATTTTTTATTTTTAATTTTTTTTTTTTTTTTTTCTAATTTTTTCACTCTTTTCGTTATCAGTTGTTTGATTAACTAGTTATCAGAATTGAATTTTACAATTCCCCCCCCCAAAAAAAAAAAAAAAAAAAAAAAAAAAAAAAAAAAAAAAAAAAAAAAAAAAACCAACAACAATAACTCAACAACCACAGGTGGATTTTAAAAATAGATTTATCAGTTGTGAGTTAAAAATAAAACAAATCAATTGTTTTATTATAATTCCACCAAAACACACCCACCAAAAAAAAAAAAAAAAGTTGAAAATAATAAATAAAAAAACTAAGATCGTAAATTAATAGTTATTTTATTTTTTTATTTTACAACCAATTAAAAAAAAAAAAAAAAAAAAAATTTTATTCTTAATAAAAATAAAAAATAATTGTAAAATAAAATTGTATTAATATATATATAAAAATAAATAAAATATAAATAAATAAAAGAAAATGGAAGGTGTGGAAGATGATTTATCAAAATTATTAGAAGAATTATCATCAGGTGTTGTTTTAAATAATATTCAAGAGAAATTGAATCAATCATCACCAAAGTTACAAAGTTTTATTGATGATGAAACTGGAAGTAATGCAGAAGATGTTAGAAGAGTGTTAGATGCAGCAACAGATACAGAGTCAAACTATGGTGGTGGAGCCAACTCAATTACAAATACACCAAATTTTAATTCTCATAGGGGACATCAACATCTTCAGCTTCATACAGAGTTATCATTAGATGCACTTAGACCAGTATCAGAGAATTCACCATTACACAAAAGTGCAACAAGACCAATCTCAACTTCTATTAGATTACCAAGATTAAGTGTTTGTGAGGATGATAGTTCATCATCTTCTTCTTCATCCGATGGTGACTCTAATAGCTCATCAGATTCATCTGATAATTCATCAGAACAATCAGATGATGATGATGTTCATCTTCATCTTCATCTTCATCGTCATCATAGAAAAGTGAAAGAAGATGAAGGAGATTCATTTGAATCATCATCAGAATCATCAGAACAATATGGATCTCCAAGTACTTTAAGAAGACAAGAAGCTTTAAAACTTGAAAAAATAATGCAAATTCAAGAGAAAAAGAAATTATTAAAAGAGAAATTAAAAGAACAAGATGAATTAGAATTAAAAGAAAAACAAGAATTAAATGAAATTACAGTTCAAAAAGAAATAAAATTAAAAGATAAGTCAAATTCAGTTCAAAATGATATTGTTGATAGTGATAATAATAATAATAATAATAATAATAATTCAATAACAATTGAAGAACAACAACAAGAAAAACAACAACAACAACAACAACACCACCACCACCATTCAACACCAAATAAACCACCAAAATCTAGATCAGTTTCAATATCTACACCAGATTCAAATATTGTTGTTGCAGGTGGCAATGTAATTAGTAAAGAGAGAAAGAGATCAATTTTAGCATCATTTGAAGAGGGTTCACCAATGAGATCATCTTCAAGATTACCATCATCTAGAGGTGGTTCAATTAAAATCAAAGTTTCAAAGGTTTTAGAAGAAGAAATGCAACTTCAACAAGAATTTGAAAAACAAGAACAACTTAGACACTCTGCTAGATTAAGTCAATTAATTAGAGATTTAAATATGTCTTCAAATTTACAAGATCAACAAGATCAACAATTAAGAAAAAATGAAAATAGTAATAACAACGAGGGTGATGATAACAATGAAAATGTTTCAAATGATAATAGTAGTGATAATGAAAATCAAAATATTAATGGTTCAATTTTAATTAAAGAAGAACAACAAGAAAAGATAGAAATAACTACAACCATAACAACTGTAATAACACCACCACCACCAGCACAAGAACCACAACACCAACAACAACCAAAAATATTAACACCAGAAGAAGTAGAAGAAGAAAGAATTAGAGTATTAAGAATTGAAAGAATGAAAGATCAAGTATTTTCACAATTGGATGAATTAGAGGATCCATTATATTCAAATGGAAGTAGACAACGTAATGGTGGTGGTGGTGGCGCATCAACAAGTGCAGAACCATCAATGATGCAAATTCCATTGACAAGATTAGAGGATACTGCATCATCATCATCATCACCAACATTACAAGCAACCAAAACAACTACAACCACTACAACTACAACCACTACAACCACAACAGCAACATTACCAATAAATAATAAAAATTTAAATATTCAAGGTAGACCAAGAAAAGATTCAATTTCAGATCATTGGGATATTGGTAGAAAAGAACAACCACGTCGTTCAATGACATTGAATATTCAAAGAGTTGGTGAGGACTTTTCAGTAAAGAAAGCAGAGGCAAAGAAAGTTAATCCTGATCTTGAAAAGATATTGGTACACATTTCATTGGTTGATCAATCTCACAAGGTTATTTGTATCACAGAGGATTTTACAGTTAAAGATGTTATCGACCTCTTTTCCGAGAAATTAGGGTTAGTTCAAACTGAATTCTTTTCATTGGCAGAGGTTACATCGGATGGCTATGATAGATGGTTGGATCCAAATAGAGCGGTTAAAGAAGCTGGTATTAAAAACCTATCAAAGTTAACATTTAAAATCAAATATTTCAAACAACCAAAGAAGCTATCTGATAGTAAAGCAGTTCATTTATACTATTTACAAATTCAACAATCCGTTGTAAATGGTACATACCCATGTTCAGAGGCAATGTCCTACAGATTAAGTGCACTTCAATTCTACATTACATTTGGTGCATTCGATAAGGATAAACATATAGCAGGCTTCCTTGATCATGGTTCATTATCAGAGTTTATACCTTCAAACTTTTTCTTTGAACTCACTGATGAGGTCATTCAAAAACGTCTTTTCCATTTACATTCTCAAATTAAATGTAGTTCAAGTATTGAAGCAAAACTTAGATATTTAGATTTGGCAAATAAAATTCCAACCTTTGGTGTCACATCTTTCCAAGTTTTCGATGGTATTCGTGAATCATCAATCGTTAGACAAAAACGACATCTTTGTGTAGCTGAAGATGGTATCTTAATCTCTAGAAAAGATAGAGCAGGTTATGATTTCTTTAGTTATAAAGAAATTATATCTTATCAAGTTACAACTAGAGGTTTAAAAATTCAAATTCCACATTCTTCAATAACTCCAAATGTAAATATATTTTTAAATCAAATAGTAACAAATAGTAATGTTACTAACATATTAATATTATTTTTATTATTTATTATTACTCTTATTATAGACATCAGAAACAATGAGTTTTGATACATCATCATATGATCAATCGAATAATATTATAGATTTAATGATGGGATATAAATATTTCATTCAACATGATGAATTTATAAGAGGTATTGGTGCACCAGTTGAACAAGTTGATTTAAATATTTCTTTATTGTTACCATTATTTCAACCACCAAAAATTAGAACAAAGAGTGATCCACTTCGTAGTCGTTTAGAGTTATTCAAATTGAATTATCTTGGACTCTGTCAAAATTTCCATACAAAACCAATCTCAAAATTAATTGATCAAATTGATTACATTCTAGATAAAGAAGGTTCATTTAGAAATCGTTTAGCATTTGAAAAAGTTGAATTACCATCTTTAAATTTAAGAGGTTCTGATTTATCTTTTATTGCTGATGCTTTAAAAGATACTTTAAATTTAATGTAATTATTATTATTATTTTTATTAGTGGTTAATTTACTTTATTAACTCTTTTTTTTTTTTTTTTTTTTTTTTTTTTTTTTAATTTTAGAATTGAAGAAGGTGAAAGTATTGTTGAAAATTTAAATATTTTATCATTAGATTTATCAAATAATCCATTATTGGCAACTGATGCATTTGAACCATTAAAAATTATTATGACTTGTAATACAATTATTCACTTAAATTTAAAGAATATAGGTTTATCAAATAAAGGTGTTATGGTATGTATAATAATTTTTAATAATTTAATAATTTTTATTTTAATAAATTAAATATTAATTGGTTTTTTTTTTTTTTTTTTTTTTTTTTTTTTTTTTTTTTTTTTTTTTTTTTTTTTTTTTTTTTTTTTTTTTTTTTAAAAAAAAAAAAAAAAAAACCCCCTTAAAAAAATTTTTTAAAAAATTCCCAAATTTTAAAATTTTTAAATTTGGAAAAAAAAAATTTAAAAAACCGGGGGCCAAATTTTTTTTAAAAAAATTAAAAATTTTTTTGGGAAAATTTAAACCCTTTTTTTTTAAAAAACCCCTTTTCCCCCTTCCGGGGGGTTTATTTTTTTGAAAAATTTTTTCCAAAAAAAAAACCCCAAAAAATTTTAAATTTTTTAAAAAATTTTTCCCCAAAAAAGGGTTCCCCCCTTTTTTTCAAGGGTTTAAAAAAAAAATTTTTTTTTTTAAAAAACCCCCAAAAGGGGGGGAAAAAACCCCAA
>NC_007091.3:2629582-2637082 GCF_000004695.1 Dictyostelium discoideum AX4
TTTAAAATTTTTTTGCCCTTTGAAAAAGTTGAATCCCCTCTTTTAAATTTAAAGGGTTTGGATTATTTTTTAAAGGGGAAGGCTTTAAAAAAACCTTTAAATTTAAGGGAAAAATAATAATTTTTTTTAAAGGGGGGAAATTCCCTTAAAAACCCCCTTTTTTTTTTTTTTTTTTTTTTTTTTTTTTAAAATTAAAAATTAAAAAAGGGAAAAGATTTTTTAAAAATTTAAAATTTTTTCCCTTGATTTTTCCAAAAAACCCCTTTTGGCCCCTTAAGCCTTTTGACCCCTTAAAAATTTTTTTGCCTTTTAAACCAATTTTCCCCTTAAATTTAAAAAAATAGGGTTTTCCAAAAAAAGGGGTAAGGGAAGGGAAAAAAATTTTTAAAAATTTAAAAATTTTTTTTTTAAAAAATAAAAAATAAAGGGGTTTTTTTTTTTTTTTTTTTTTTTTTTTTTTTTTTTTTTTTTTTTTTTTTTTTTTTTTTTTTTTTTTTTTTTTTTTGAAATAATAATAATAATAGCCGTTAGTAACAATTATTGAAAAATATCCAAATATTGAAACATTACAAATTGGTAAGAATAGAGTTAATGAATCAGGTGTCAGAGTTATTTTAAGAGCAATTAAGAATTTTAATGTAAAGATTGAAACACTTGGATTTGAAGAAACCAATTTAACCGATTCAGGTTGTTTAATTATTGATAAACTTTTATCAAATAATAAAACCATAAAGAATTTAAATATTTCTAAAAATCTTATCACTGAAGAAGGTTTTCATCATATATTCGAAGGTATTAAAAGAAATAGTCTTAGTTTACAAGATCTCAATATAAGTGGTAATAAAATCAATAGTAAACTTATGATTAAATTCATTAAATGGTTAGCTTCAAGTGAAACTTCAATCATAACTTTAAATATTGCTAAAACTGGTTTAGAATCTTCATTTGGTGCTGAACTCCAAAAATTCTTGGTTGGTAATAGTTGTCATATTAAATCTTTGGATACTTCTTATAATGATTTGGGTACTTCTGGTACTAAAAATGTTATCAAAGGTATTATCAATAATCAAACCATTACAGAGTTATCACTTTGTGCTAATAAAATTAGTTCAAGTGGTTGTAATGATTTATGTCAATCTTTGGAATTAGCTTCTGCAACTTGTTCAAAATTATATTTACGTCATTGTGGTTTAGGTTCAAGTTCATTAGTTAGAATTGCAAATATGTTAGAACTAAATAAAACTATTACAACTTTAGATTTATCAATGAATGAATTTTCTGTAAGTAAAAAAAAAAATAAAAAAATAATAATAAAAATAATTAATAATAATTAATATTAATCATTATTTATTTATTTATTTATTTTTTAAAAAGAAATCTTCATCAAGTGCAATTGGAACAATGTTAGAAAAAAATGAAACACTTCAAGAGTTTTATTTAGCAGATTCAAGTTTAGGTGCAAGAGAAGTTGAATCTATTTTGAATGGTTTAAAGAATAATTCAACAATTAAAAAAATATTTTTAGATACCAATCCGATTGGTAAAAAAGGTATTTCATCACTTGCAAATATGTTAAATACAAATACAGGATTGGAAGTAATAACATTAAGACACACAAACTTAAATGGAAAAGATATTTTAGAATTATTAAAACAATTATCTACAAATATCCCAATTAAAATCATTAATTTAACTGAAAATACTTTAGATAAAATCACTCCACAAATTAAAAATGCAATTAATGATCAAATTAAAAGACTTCATACAATCAATATTCAATATTAATTTTTTTAAAATTAATAATTACACACACATATATAAAATTTAAATATATAAAAATATAAACGTATACAAATATAATAATAAATATAATAAATAATAAACTATATTTTTTATTTTTTATTTTTTTTATAAAATAATCCAGATTTAACTCATTTATTTTTTTAATTTAAATTAAATTTTATCCCACTTTTTTTTAAAAAAAAAAATTGAAATAAATATAAAAAAAAAAAAAAAAATAAAAATAAAATAGGAAAAGAAATGATTTTTTTTTTTTTATAAAAAGAACCAGATATGTGTTTTATTTTGAATAGATCTTGAATAACTTGAGAGAGGATGTGTTGGCGAAAACAAGAAGCACCACGAGTAGGTCCATCCACTTTGCTTCTCAAAAATTAATTAGTTAAAATATTTAAATTGTAAACTTTAATTTTAAAATCTTTTTGAAAATAGAGATGGTTGGAAATAAATAAATAAATAAATAAATTAATAAATCTAAAAAATGGGAGCAAGAAGAAAATGGGAAATCTATTTCTATAATATGGCGACACGCTGCAAGCTTTTTCACTTCCTTTAATTTCTTTTTTCTTTTTTTTTTTTTTTTTTCTTTTGTTAAAAACTTTTAAAAAATAGGTAATACTCTGGAATTACAAATATTCTAATTAGCACATTTACACCACAATAATAAATTAATATTATATAATTGTGGTTTTTTTTTTTAAACTTGTTTAAAAAAAAAAATGTAAATGAGGAGTGGTCAGTCGTTCCTTAATTAGGTTGAGAGCACATGTCTGGCTCTCCAACTTTCCCACTTTAACTGATCACAGCACTAATTAATCATTAATTAAATAATCAATTAATTAAAAGATTTGGCTTCAAATGACCTGAGTACAAAGAAAATTTAAAAGAATTTAAACATCTACATATCCTATAAAAAATTTAATAATTTTTTTTTTTTTTTAAATAGAGATTTCTAAAGAAAAAAAAAATATATCTATAAAATATAGGTGTGATGTTTTCTTTTTATGATTCTTTGGAGTAAAAATCTTTTTATTACTCTTTTAACCCTATTTTTAAAAATGATAATAGTAAAAAAAAATATGGATAACTTTATAAACTTGGAAATAAAAATTCGTTTTTACCTATAATAAAAGAGAAAGAGATAAAAAGAGAATTTAAAAAAAATTAGTACATACTTTTTTTTATATTTATTTATTTATTTAGGTATTTTATTTATTAGAGAATATTTTTTTTGGCTATTTATATTAAAACCTTTTTAATATAATAGTAAATCGATACTAAATAATATTATTTTAAAATGAACATTTAAAAAAAAAAAAAAAATAATGGTATTAAAAATAAAAAAAAAATAAAAAAAAATAACAAAAAAAAAAAAAAAATAAAATAAAATAAAAATATATTTAAATAAAAATAGAAAATAAAAATAAAAATAAATTTCAATGGTTAATTGTGACAAAAAATCCTATTACCCCCATTTGGTAATGTAAAAATTTTTTTTTTTTTTTTTTTTTTAATGTAGAAATAAAAGATAAAAGGGTGTGATAAAAAAAAAAAAAAAAAAAAAAATTAAAAATTAAAAAAAAATTAATGGAATACAACATTCAAATCAAATTTTTATAAGATAATAAAATTAAATTTAATTATCAGCCACCCCTAAGGGGTGTTTTTGTTTTTTTTTTTTTTTTTTTATTGTAAGAGATATTATTTTAAAGTAACCAAAAATATAATTATTAAATAATGTTTAACTTATTTAATTTATTTTTTTAATGAAATAGAGTTAATTTTGGAGTCCATAAAAACTGCCCATATAAAATAAATAAAAAAAAAAATAAAAATAAAAATAAAAAACCTATAAACTCTCAAGAGTTTTACTCCATACTTGTATAATTAAAAATAAAGAATAAAAAAAAAAAAAATTTTGGATTTTATGAGATGGAAATTTTATTAAAAATAAGAGAGTCCCTATTCCTAAAAAAAACAATTAACGGTCAATAAATATTTACTTGAATGAGAGGTTTTCCTTTTTTTTTTTTTTTTTTTTTTTTTTGTTTGTATTAATTAAATTATTTTTTTTTTTTTTTTTTTTTTTGTTTTTTTATTGTTTAAAAAGAGGTAATACTCTGGAATTACTATATTCTAATTAGCACATTTACTCTACAAAAATGATTAAATGATTGTAGTTTTTTTTTTTTTTTTTTTTCATTTAAAAATAAAAAAAAAAAAAGTAAATGAGGAGTGGCCAGTCGTTTCCTTAATTAGGATGAAAATACATGTCTGATTTTCCAACTTTCCCACTTTAACTGATCACAGCACTAATTAATCATTAAATAATTTAATGAAAGACTTTGGCTTCAAATGACCTAAGTACAAAGAAAATTTAAAAGAATTTAAACATCTACATAACATAAAATATTATTAATTTCACTCTAAATTAAATAAAAGTAAAAAACAATAATAATTATAGTAGTGTGATGTATTCTCTTTATGATTCTTTGGAGTAAAAATCTTTTTATTACTCTTTTAACCCTCTTTTAAATAATAATAGTTAATAAAAAAAAACACATTATTTGTACATATTTGACCTAAAATTAAAAAAATGAAGAAAGAGAAAAAAAAAAAAAAAAAAAAATGGAAATTAGTAAATTTAATTTATAAACTAAAAAAAAAATACCTTTTTAATAATCTCTCTCTCTTTTTTTTTAATTGACTCTTGCTTGTTTGTCAAATAAAAAATAGTTAAAATGAAAAAAAAAAAAAAACATTTATTGTGATATAAACTTTCTCTTTTTTTTTTTTTTTTTTAATTTTATTTTAATTTTATTTTAATTTTTCTGTTTTTTATTTTTTTATTTTTTTTTTTTTTTATTTTTTGTTATTTTTTTTATAATAACAATGATATTATCGCCACCACACATCTCCTTTGGGAAATTTAAATTAAAATAAAAAAAAAAATAAATAAAAAAAATCTTTTTCATAAATATCTTTTTTATTTTTATTTTTCTGTTTTTATTTTTTTTTTTATTTTTTTTTTATTTTTAATTATTTTTATTTTAAATTTTTTTTTTTTTTTTTTTTTTTTAATCTTATCTTTCACCAATTAAAATGTGATCTTATTTTTTAACAATTTGAACAATATCTTCATCTGCTAAAACGTGATCCTTACCACAACGTTGAGGGTTATGTTTAGCTGAAGAACCCCAAACCAAAGCACTAAATTAAAATTAAAAAATAATAAATATTAATAAATTAATAATTATATTTATGATAATAATAAAATAATAATAATAAGCAATAATGATTTCATTTGTGTGGTGTATTTTTTTTTTTTTTTTTTTTGTGTGTGGTAATGGTAGTTGAGTGTGTATTTAAGTGTGTGGATAAAAATTAAATTTTTAAAAAAAAAAAAAAAAAACTTACTATCTAAATTGTCTAATAATTGAATTATGAATATGATTACAAAAAGTTTCAATTGAAGCTTCTTCACCACCTCTAATGACGACTGGTTCATTGTAATCTGGAATGAGACCTTTTGGTTTAGTGTAAACTCTAATCAATTTTAAGTATTCCCAAATTTTATCGAGGAGGGCATCTAAATTCCATTCCAAATGAGAAGAGATTGGAACATAATGAGGAATTTTATCTAAAAGGTCCAACTCTTCGATAGAGATAGCATCGATCTTATTTAAAACGTAAATACATGGAACGTAGATACGATTGCCTTCAATGACATCGATGAATTCATCCACTGTACAATTTCCACGTAAAATCACATCTGCATTGTGAATTTTATATTCTGCACAGATTGCTTTCACAGTTTCACTATCCAATTGGGTTGGATTGACATTTGGTGTATGTGAAAAGTTAATACCACCCTTCTCCTTCTTTTTGAATGTGATTGGTGGTGGTTGTTTATTCAATCTAATACCAAAACCATCCAACTCTCTCTCTATAATCTTTTTATGTACCAATGGTTTCATTGCATCCAATACAATTAAAATAAGATTACATGTTCTACCAACTGCAATAACTTGTCTACCTCTACCTTTACCATCTTTTGCACCTTCAATAATACCTGGTAAATCTAATAACTAAAATATATATATTATATATATTAATTTCAATTTATTTTATTATTATTATTATTATTATTATTATTATTTTAAAATATATATTATAATATACTTACTTGAATTTTAGCACCTTTATAATTAATTACACCAGGAATACATGTTAAAGTTGTGAATTCGTATGAGGCAACTTCAGATGAGGTACCAGTTAATTTAGTTAATAAAGTTGATTTACCAACTGATGGGAAACCAATTAAACCAACACGAGCATCACCTGCTTTTGATACATCGAAACCTTCACCTGCACCTGCTGCTGCACCTTTACTTGGTCCTAACAATAATTCTCTTTTATATTTTGCTAATTTTGCTTTCAATACACCTAAATGAAAGCTTGTAGCTTTATTTTTTTGGGTACGAGCCATCTATTTATATTTATATATTTATTTTATTGATTGATTGATTGATTGGGTTAACATTTTATTCTAAAATAATTTATTTCTTATTTATCATCACTTCCACTATATTGATTGTGTAATATTTCAAATTTTAAATTCCATTCTCATTGTAATTGAAGCAAAAGTGATGAATTAATCTGTAAAAAAAAAAAAAAAAAAAAAACTTACCTCATCCTCGACCTCTTTGATTTTTTGTACAAGACTCATTCTGTATTATATATTTTCTCCCTATATATTGTATAAACTAAAACCTAATTAATTAAAGTTATTTCGATTTAGAAAGGATGTTCTATATATATAATTGGAAACGAAAAAAAAAAAAAATAAAAAAAAAATGAAAAAAAAAAAAATTGAAAAAAATTTTAAAAAAAAATAAAAAAAAAAAAGTGAAAATGCAAAAAAAAAAAAAAAAAAATAAAAAAAAACTAAACAAATAATTTTTGATTTAATGTCAATTCCAATTGGAATTTTTAATATTTATTCATTTGTTTATTTTCATTTATTACTTTCCATATTATTTATTTGAAATTTTTTTTTTTTAAAAAAAAAAAAAATTTAAAATATGATTTTAATTTATTTGATAAATTTTTTTTCCAATTTTATTCAAACTTTTTTTTTTTTTATAGTTTTATTTTTTTGTACAATTTTATTCATCTAAAAGTATTATTATTATTTTCTGATTTTTAATTCTAAAAAAATATTTTTAAAAAAAAAAAAAAAAAAAAAAATTTAATAAATAAATGAAAAAAAAAAAAAAGATATAAAATAAAAAAATTAAATAAATAAATGAAAAAAAAAAATAAATAAATGAAAAAAAAAAATAATTTGCATTGATTGTTGCCCCCTAAAACTTTTTAAATCTAAGTTTGTGTTTTTTATTATTGGGGGAGAAGAAAAAAAAAAAAAAAAAAAAAAATTAAAAATAAAAATAAAAAAAAAAAAAAAAATTAAAAATAAAAAAGAATGGTCATAGAAGATCTTTTTTCCTCCAATAGCACCATCTCATTTTTTTTCGCTTTTTTTTTTTTTTCATTTTTTTTTTTTTTTTTTTTTTTTTTTTTTTTTTTTTTTTTTTTTTGGTTTTTATCAATTTTTTTTTTGCATCAAAGGCGAGATTTTATTATTGTATGCAGTGCAATGATTAAAATTTTTTTTTTTTTTTTTTTTTTTTTTTTCTT